>NC_134325.1:6949874-7249874 GCF_964195595.1 Calonectris borealis | reverse complement strand
TATCTGAAATGAATTCTTCTTTAGGTTTCAGTGAATACCTGCTGAAAAGTTGTTACAGTGTTTTGTCTGACTCTACATGCAGAATAACATGGTTCATTGATATTTTATCACAGAAGAGATGTATGCCTCCTATTGTGCCTCAAGAATAAGCAGGCAGTTGGTTATGCCTACTCTTTTCACCCCACTTCTGAACATGAACCATGCTGTAGTGCCCAAAATGCTTTCGCTGCACCAGTGTGATGCTGAAAAAAAGGTAGTTTTATGTGTCTTTGGTTACATCATCTTACAGTGCATTAGCTGACGTGAGGGAACCCAAAGTTTCAGGTGAGACAAAAGCTAAGATTTAACTAATTTTGCATTATTTCCCTCAGTGTGGCCAATGCGGAGGATTATGCAATAGCCAGATGACCCATGGTGTTCATGTTGTCCTTTGGCAGAACACGGTGATCCTTTCACATCATTTTTCAGTTGCTCCTGATAAAGGTCCTGAACACACTGCTTTATGTCAAATAGCCTCTTTGTTGTCACACAATGGATCCAGGCATCTAAAAGACTAACGAAGTACAGCATGATTTTTCAATGCTAAAGTTATATTCTGTGCGGTTTGGCAGGTTGTAATACCATATATTTAATGCTGATGGTTTAATCTAAATAATGTTAAATTGAAAGCTCGAGGTTAAACTTTTAGAAAAGAAATAATTACCTTGCACACACACTAGTCAAATCATTCCCGCCCTAATCCTGAATACTGGATTTACTTTGAACTAGGGATGGAGAACTCATTATGGAAAATTTTGAACCAGCTAGCAATTTGTGGGTTTGAAAGTATCGCTAAAGTAGCCTGATGAACGAGATCATCAGCAGATAAGAGGTATGTAAGAGGCATTGATTTCTTTATGGTAGGCTGCAGAACATAAGGAATATTCACAGCTCTCTGCCTTAGGAAAGGCTCAATCCGATAATTTTGATAAACAGTTGTGGGAGGATGGTAGCTGAACATCTTCTTTGACCTCTATTTTTTAATCTCTGTGCCAAAAATTAAATTTCAGATGTACAGTGGTCTATTTAGTAGAAAGATTTTCTTTCACGTAACAGTAAAACCATAAAAACTGTGGGGTTAATTTTAGTGGCACCTAGCAAAGCATTACTATTTACAGGTCTGTTTTACTTTTCCTTCCCTCTTCTTTATGTCTAATACAGGATCAGGTCCTGGGTTCGATATTATAACTTGCAGTACTGCTGCTATTAAGTGCATATGGATAGCTTGTTTTTAAATAAATGCAGTTAGACTTGCAATGAACAATATGAATTCCCTGACTTAAATGTATTTACCATACAGCATAAAGAGTAAAAAGTAATGTCAGTAGTTCAATTCTGTAGCAAGGCACAAGATGAGTTTTCTTATAACTCTCACCCCTACATTACAGTCAATATTTAGAGAATTTGTATTAATTTTGATAACTGACATCTATAGTATGGCTTTCGGGCAATTGCTTTAAATTCAGTTCTGCTTCACAAAGTAATTACAATCACTCAGCCAAGTTCTACACTTGTTTATAGTCTGTCTAGTCCTTATGAGTTAAATGGACCTTTTATATATGTTGTGTAGGTATGTTTATAACAGAAGTAAAGACCTGTGGTCTTTATAAGAAGAAACCTAGGAACCATTCTTTAATAAGTATTTTGTTGTAAAATGGGGTGTTTTTCTTTGATACTAGTGGCCAACTAGAGCTAATCAGTGTGAAATTTTACGTAGGTATAGTATTTATGGCGCTTACATTTTCAGCGTAGCTTGGGAATTTGTTTCAGATTCTTTTTTTTTAATGGAGTATTTAATAGTACCAGTTTGAAATTTTTCCCTGCTGAGACTTTCCTTTGGCAGCTCAGCTTTTCAGTGTTGGCTGATTTTGTCAATCTACATGATCTTTGTGTGGGCTGAACTGCTGCTTACTGGTGTGCCTTGCTTTTTTGGTCGTTGTTAGCTTTGTTTTCTATTATTTTTTGGTGATTAGCTCATTTGTTTGTTATGAAAGAGAAAAAATTCACAGGTAGTGATTATAATAAAACTTTGGAAACAAAGATTCAGAACACAACACTGAAGACTTTTCCTTTCTTGAAGTTCTGAGATAAGTTTTTTTTGTTTTGTTTTTTAAGTAAGAAATTGTGGTAAAAAGGAAAATACTGGAAATTGCAATCGCATCTTAATTCGTAGATTGTAGTCACATTGCCTACGGTGTATTATTACTGTTTCTCTAATTTCCTTAGGAGTATACTAAGGAATTTCTGTTAAAAAAACCCCACAAACTCACAAAATTACAATAAAAACCCAAGAGCAGACATTTCCCGCTCCAGACATGTTGTCTAGTGCAATGTTACATATTCTTTAAAAAAATTGCCTCCTTAATTGCTGGTGTGTCATGGGGCATACCATTGACAACAAGAGTTGTAGTGCAGGCAGAAAAATGGAGTTAAGAACTGAACTTTGGTAGTTGTAGCTTTTTTTTTTTAATAAAGGAAAATATTTTAAAAGCCTTCAAAATAAAAAATGGAGAAGTATAAAATCGTTAGTTTGTGGGCTACATAACGTCCTGTCAGTGCCAGAGGTTTGCTTTTCTTAAACAGCAAGAATAAAATCAGTGTGAAGACTATGAGAGGTTAAAAAGGCAGTTTGTATCCAGATGAATGAAGTATATGCAGTGGAAAAAATAATAGGAAAAGAAGACCAAACTCAGGGGAACAAAAAGGCTAAGGCTAGGTGAAAAAAAGGCAAGATGTAAAAAGACATTATTAAGGTAATAGTGGAACAGGAATCTTAAAGATAAAGTTAAATATATATCAATTAACAAATTAGCCTGATGTTGCACTTGGGCATTGGGGGCCCAGTCAGTATGGAATTAAAAAATGATATAAAGTAATTAATATTAGGCAAGGTGGTACAATATGTATGGTTCCTAATAGAAGTAGTATGGCACAATATTCTTAAAATTCTGAAAAGTATATTAATCCTGCTTTTCTTTGTTTGTTTGTTTAAAGTTCAGAAAGTCTTAAATAGGCTGGAACTCAGGTAAAAAAGGAGAGTTTATGACCTTTGGAAGAAGGGGCAGGCAACTCAGGAGGACTACAAGCACGTTGTGAGGTTATGCAGGGAGAAAATTAGAAGGGCAAAGCCCAACTAGAACTTAATCTGGCTACTGCCATAAAAGACAATAAAAAATGTTTCTATAAATACATTAGCAACAAAAGGAGGGCTAAGGAGAATCTCCATCCTTTATTGGATGTGGGGGGAAACAGTGACAAAGGATGAGGAAAAGGCTGAGGTACTTAATGCCTTCTTTGCCTCAGTCTTTAATAGTAAGACCAGTTGTTCTCCGGGTACCCAGCCCCCTGAGCTAGAAGACAGGGACGGGGAGCAGAATGAAGCCCCCATAATCCAAGGGGAAATGGTTAGTTACCTGCTACACCACTTAGACAGACACAAGTCTATGGGGCCAAGTGGGATCCACCCAAGGGTATGGAGGGAGCTGGTGGAAGTGCTCACCAAGCCACTTCCAATCATTTATCAGCAGTCCTGGCTAACTGGGAGGTCCCAGTTGACTGGAAGTTAGCAAATGTGATGCCCATCTACAAGAAGGGCTGGAAGGAGGATCTGGGGAACTACAGGCCTGTCAGTCCGACTTTGGTGCTGGGGAAGGTTATGGAGCAGATCATCCTGAGTGCCATCACGCGGCACATACAGGACAACCAGGTGATCAGGCCCAGTCAGCATGGGTTTATGGAATGCAGGTCCTGCTTTACCAACCTGATCTCCTTCTATGACAAGGTGACCCATTTAGTGGATGAGGGACAGGCTGTGGATGTGGTCTACCTGGACTTCAGTAAGGCCTTTGACACCGTTTCCCACAGCATTCTCCTGAAGAAACTGTCTGCTCATGGCTTGGACGGGTGTACTCTTCGCTGGGTAAAAAAGTGGCTGGACGGCCGGGCCCAAAGAGTGGTGGTGAATGGAGTTAAATCCAGTTGGCGACCAGTCACAAGTGGTGTTCCCCAGGGCTCAATATTGGGGCCAGTTCTGTTTAATATCTTCATCAATGGTCTGGATGAGAGGATCGAGTGCTTCCTCAGTAAGTTTGCAGACGACACCAAGAAGGTTGATCTGCTCCTATCTAACAGTAGGAAGGCTCTGCAGAGGGATCTGGGACAAGCTGGATCGATGGGCCGAGGCCAACTGTATGAGGTTCAACAAGGCCAAGTGCCAGGTCCTGCACTTGGGTCACAACAACCCCATGCAACGCTACAGGCTTGGGGAAGAGTGGCTGGAAAGCTGCCCAGAGGAAAAGGACCTGGGGGTGTTGGTCAACAGCCGGCTGAACATGAGCCGGCAGTGTGCCCAGGTGGCCAAGAAGGCCAATAGCATCCTGGCCTGTATCAGAAACAGTTTGGCCAGCAGGAGTAGGGAGGTGATCGTGCCCCTGTACTCGGCACTGGTGAGGCTGCACCTCGAATCCTGTGTTCAGTTTTGGGCCCCTCACTACAAGAAGGACATGGAGGTGCTGGAGCGTGTCCAGAGAAGGGCAATGAAGCTGGTGAAGGGACTGGAGCACAAGTCCTATGAGGAGCGGCTGAGGGAACTGGGGTTGTTTAGCCTGGAGAAGAGGAGGCTGAGGGGAGACCTCATCGCGCTCTACAGCTACCTGAAAGGAGGTTGTAGCGAGGTGGGTGTTGGTCTCTTCTGCCAAGTAACTAGCAATAGGATGAGAGGAAATGGCCTCAAGTTGCGCCAAGGGAGGTTTAGATTGGACATTAGGAAAAATTTCTTTACTGAAAGAGTGGTCAGGCCTTGGAACAGGCTGCCCAGGGAAGTGGTGGAGTCACCATCCCTGGAGGGATTTAAAAGACGTGTAGATGTGGCGCTTAGGGACATGGTGTAGTGGGCATGGTGGTGTTGGGTTGACGGTTGGACTCGATGATCTTAGAGGTCTTTTCCAACCTTAATGATTCTATGATTCTATTCTATGATTCACTCTAATACATCTGAAAATTGCAAGAATGGATTTGTCATTGTCTAAAGTTGTTTCCTGTGGGGGGGGAAAAGGTGAATTACAATTTCTTGGTTTGTATCATTAGACTGGAAAAAAAATCCTTGATCCTTGTGAAGTTCGCAGCTGAATGAAATGGAATATTAAATCATAGCACAGATAAATCTGTTTTACAAACTAGTCTGAGTATTCTTGCTAAGCGGGTTCATTTGGACTATGTATGTTTAACACAGCGGAACACAAGGTCTTATGTCTAGGAATTCAGGTACGTTAGTTGTACTTATGAAACAGTAGACTTTATTATAGGGTAATAATATTGCCTAAAGTAATAATATTGAACTTTAGGGCAGTGATTGCCCAAGATTTGGGGTTTTTATAGTTCATTCAGTATTTTTATAAGTAATTTTTCATTAGGATTTAAATACTTCCAGCAGCCCAATAGAAAGGGATACTGCAAATCTGATCAGCACTCAGAAAACTGGAACTCTGTGGGTGGGACAGGTAGCAAATACAGACTTCAAATGTCACTCCACAACAAAGTGCTTCCACCCAATCTCTTTTTCCTGTGGCCTCGCTTGACCAATGTGGGTCACGGTTTCAAAGTTTAATAACACAGTTGAATTTTAGGTGTTGACACTATTCAAATCTTTGCTGTTAATTTGGTTTTGTGTAAGCATATAAAGCACAGTACATGCAGCCTCCAAGTATACATGCTGGCTTTGAAAGCTACACTGTTTTAATTGAAGCTTTAATATGCTGCTTTCTGTTGCTGCCTGCAATTCGTGCAAGAGAAGGCTCAAAATCTATGTTGTTACGCATTTCAGATATGCATTCCTATGTGCACTTGTCCTTCTGTATATGAAGATTTCCATGTAAACAAAGATAGAAGTTTGTGAATGTAATTTAAATGTCTTGTTTTTTATAAATCAATATGAAAGATTAAAATTAGAGTTGCAAAACCAAACATCTTAGTTCACTAAATTTAGTTCAGTTTAATCTTATTATTTTCATAGAATCATAGAATCATAGAATAGTTTGGGTTGGAAGGGACCTTTAAAGGTCATCTAGTCCAACCCCCCTGCAATAAGCAGAGACATCTTCAACTAGATCAGGCTGCTCAGAGCCCCGTCCAACCTGACCTTGAATGTTTCCAGGGGTGGGGCATCTACCACCTCTCTGGGCAACCTGTGCCAGGGTTTCACCACCCTCATTGTAAAAAATTTCTTCCTTATATCTAGTGTGAATCTACCCTCTTTTAGTTTAAAACCATTTCCCCTTGTGCTGTCAGAACAGGCCCTGCTAAAAAGTCTGTCCCCATCTTTCTTATAAGCCCCCTTTAAGTACTGACAAGCTGCAATAAGGTCTCCCCGAAGCCTTCTCTTCTCCAGGCTGAATAACCCCAACTCTCTCAGCCTGTCCTCATAGGAGAGGAGTTCCATCCCCCTGATCATTTTTGTGGCCCTCCTCTGGACCCGCTCCAACAGGCCCATGTCTTTCTTGTGCTGAAGACTCCAGAGCTGGACGCAGGACTGCAGGTGGGGTCTCACCAGAGCAGAGGAGAGGGGCAGAATCGCCTCCCTCGACCTGCTGGCCACGCTTCTTTTGATGCAGCCCAGCATACGGTTGGCCTTCTGGGCTGTGAGCGCACACTGTCTGCTCATGTCCAGCTTTTCATCCACCAGTACCCTCAAGTCCTTCTCGGCAGGGCTGCTCTCAATCCCTTCATCCCCCAGCCTGTCTGATGTAGTGACTACTGATGTAATCACTCCACCGTAGAAGGCCACTAGGTTGGTCAGGCAGGACTTGCCCTTGGTGAAGCCATGCTGGCTGTCTCGAATCACCTCCCTGTCCTCCATGTGCCTTAGCATAGCTTCCAGGAGGATCTGTTCCATGATCTTCCCAGGCACAGAGCTGAGACTGACTGGCCTGTAGTTCCCCGGGTCTTCCTTTCTTTCCTTTTCAAAAATCGGGGTTATGTTTCCCCTTTTCCAGTCAGTGGGAACTTCACTGGACTGCCACGACTTCTCAAATATGATGGATAGTGGCTTAGCAACTTCATCCGCCCGTTCCCTCAGGACCCACGGATGGATCTCATCAGGTCCCATGGACTTGTGCACCTTCA
The DNA here is from genome assembly GCF_964195595.1 of Calonectris borealis. NCBI lineage: Eukaryota > Metazoa > Chordata > Aves > Procellariiformes > Procellariidae > Calonectris > Calonectris borealis. The sequence continues at coordinate 7,242,716 of NC_134325.1, read as the reverse complement.
GGTTCCTTAGATGGTCTCGAACCCGTTCTTCTCCTACAGTGGGCGGCCCTTCACTCTCCCAGTCCCTGCCTTTCCCTTCTGCAGCTTGGGCGGTGAGGCTTGAGCACTTGCTGGTGAAGACTGAGGCAAAAAAGTCATTGAGTACCTCCGCCCTCTCCATATCCCAGGTAACCAGGTCTCCCGTTTCATTCCGGAGAGGGCCCACATTTTCCCTAGTCTTCCTTTTATCCCTGATGTGCCTGTAGAAGCTTTTCTTGTTGCCCTTGACATCCCTGGCCAGATTTAATTCTATCAGGGCTTTAGCTTTCCTAACCTCATGCCTGGCCGCTCGGACAATTTCTCTGTATTCCTCCTGGGCTACCTGTCCTTGCTTCCACCCTCTGTAGGCTTCCTTTTTGTGTTTGAGCTTGTCCAGGAGCTCCTTGTTCATCCAAGCAGGCCTCCTGGTGTTTTTGCCTGACTTTGTCTTTGTTGGGATGCATTGCTCCTGAGCTTGGAGGAGGTGATCCTTGAGTATTAACCAGCTTTCTTGGGGCCCTCTTCCCTCCAAGGCTTTGTTCCATGGCACTCCACCAAGCAGATCCCTGAAGGGGCCAAAGTCTGCTCTCCTGAAGTCCAGGGTAGTGAGCTTGCTGTGCGCCCTCCTCGGTGCCCTAAGGGCCTTGAACTCCACCATTTCATGGTCACTGCAGCCAAGGCTGCCCTTGAGCTTCACATTCCCCACCAGCCCCTCCTTGTTGGTGAGAACAAGGTCCAGCATAGCACCTCTCCTCGCTGGCTCCTCTATCACTTGGAGAAGGAAGTCATCATCGACGCATTCCAGGAACCTCTCGGATTGCTTATGCCCTGCCATGTTGTCCCTCCAACAGATATCGGGGTGGTGGAAGTCCCCCATGAGGACCACGGCTTGTGAATGTGAAGCTGCTCCTATCTGTGTGTAGAGGGCCTCATCTGCTCGGTCTTCCTGGTCGGGTGGCCTGGAGCAGATCCCCACCGTAAATGTCACCTGTCCCTGCCCTCCCTTTAATCCTGACCCATAAGCTCTCGATCGGCTCCTCATCCATCCCCAGACGGAGCTCCATGCACTCCAGCTGGTCATTGACATAGAGGGCGACACCCCTGCCTCGTCTCCCCTGCCCGTCCTTCCTGAAGAGCCTGTATCCTTCCATTCCAACACTCCAATCATAGGAGCCATCCCACCACATCTCCGTGATGCCAATAAGATTGTAGCCCAATAAGGCGTGCGCATGTCTCTAACTCCCCTTGTTTATTCCCCGTGCTACGTGCGTTTGCATGGAGGCATTTAAGTTGGGTCCCCGATGAAGCTGTCTTACTTGCTGGTGTTCCTTTTTCTACTTATTCAAAAAGGTTCGTCTTAAATTGTCCATAATCAATTACTGATTTTCACCTTTTATCGCTAAAAGTGTCCTGCTTAGGTGTATTAATCTTCCGTAAATACAGAGCTGTTCTGGCCGTACTTTATGTTTATTTTACAGATTTCAAATAGAGTTTTCATGTAATGGTGAGCTTGGGACAAAATCTTATGCAGGTTGGATCAAATTTGGGAGAGTGATAGGTGGAAAGGGTTTTATAAAGGAAGATGTACCTGTGCAGGACACTACAAGTGAGTCAGCTGTTGAAGTGGATGATTATGAAAACGTCCTCTTAGAGGGGGAAGAATGGTTATTTCAGATAGTGCAGGGAAAGAGGGTGGAAGTAAGAAATGGTGTCCAGGAACAAAAAACAAAAAGAAGTTTTTTTCAAAATTAGCTAGGAGTTAAGACGCGATGCTTGAATAGGAATCAATCGCACCTAATCTTGGCACTTGGATGATCGGTGAAGTCTGATTTCTATGACTAAAATAGTGTTGTAAATCCCAAATATTAAAGAAAATGCCCACTGGAAAAACAGAAATCAGCCAGATGTCTAAAACTAAGATAAGAACAAAACTAAAAGAAAAAAAGTAATGGTTCTTCACAAAATTGAGCAATTGAACAACTTGGGGATTGGAGTTATGGACTTTTTAGTTTTATTTTCTATTTCACAAAGAAACTCACCCATAATGAATAGCACTGATTTAACAAAAGTTAATGAGTGGAGTGAATAAAAGCTAGAGATGTCTATTTTGCATTACAAAACATTTAAACATTTTTTTTCTGGTTTGGAGCAAAACCAAATTAAACATTTAATGTTTCAGAACTTTTCATTATGTGAGGATGTAATCTAGAAAAAAGGCTGCATTTTTTTGAAAATAAAATTTTCCCCTCTGTGTGTATTTTTCAGTTGTGCCTAACTTTATTATGCCTTCAATATTTTATGGCATATAGCAAGAATCAAAATATTAAATTAATTACTATATTTATATAGATCTCATTTAAGGACAGCTGCTTTTCATTGAATGCTATTTGAAACATCTTACTATTTAGATTCGTGTATCTTGTGTTACACTGGAAAATTTTGATGCTGATTAATATATGTGTGTGGAAAGTTTTCAAGGTTACTGAAAAAAGTTTTACGTGGTAGCATATGCTTAAATATTTCAGACTAAAACTTTCTAAATATTGATTTTTTTTTAATATAAACAAATGTTTCCCTTGGGAAAAAGCACAAAAATATATGGGAAAATAAGTATAAGGAAAAATCTGTAAAAATGTTATCGGGGTGGGGGTGGGGGTGGGGGGGGGGAAGCTTTAGTTGGCATCAGTGGAATTTCCTGACTGAAATTTTCAGTACATAGTCAGGATAAAAGTAATTTATATTTGGATGCCTATAGTATCAATGGATGTTCTCTTTGGAATGTTCTCTATGTAGAAAAATGTTTAAAATGTTTATATAAACTAAGAAAAATGGTGCCTCATAGCTCAGTGGAAAAGTTACGGTCCTGGCGCAACCCTCAGTTAGTAAAATACCGTTTTTACATTACTCACTGAAGTGCTAAGTTCCAGTTTTAAAATGTACCATCATTTCAATCTCTGTGTAGATAGCAAAAAGCTAATCACATGAGTTAAAAGTATTGGAAAATTAATATCTGGCTGCACAAATCATAAATATCTTGACATCATAAGTTTAATGTTTTCCATAATCAATTCAATGGCTTAGATTATTTACCTTATGAGTCCCGCAAGGAAAAGAAAGCCGAAATACCTGTATCATAATATTTCTCATAACTGATTAATGTTTGCCTTGGGAATTACATGATGTTCGGCGTATTTATTTTTTGCTACTTCTTATGCTAGGTAGAACTTTCCATAAAAGATAAATGTCCTCTTGGTCCCTTAAGCAATACAGAAGGAGTAGCTAATATGCGTATGTTACAATAGTGTATAGTCATCCAGATGTATGCTATGTTTTCTATTTTCCAAATGAGTTTTCAGAGTCAATTGGGTTAACAGGAGAGCTAATATTTCAAGAAGAGTTTAAACAAACTGGTTTGTTAATTTTTCCCTGGGGATCAAAAGCGGGAAATAGGGAAATGGCTAATAAGAGCAACATAGAGCCGGTGATACTGTGCTGATAGAAGGAACTGAATTAACTTAAATGTGTCACATTGATTTAAGATGTCTGTGATATATTATAAAATGTGTTCTTGCCCTGCATATACCATTGGAAAACAAACCATGCATTTTATTAAAATAGTATCTTAAGACCTTGGTAAAAACTTAGCCCAGGCAAACTTATCTTTACTGTCTTGTGTGTATTTGCTTTAAGATGAAAAGACTTGAAACTATAAAAGAATTTGTGGGAAATGGATAAAATACATAAATGGCTGCTCTGATTCTTTCTGATCTATAGAACTGCCAGTGTTTTCCAATACTCCCTTGTGCATCTTTTTCTGAATGAGGGCAGTGTTTGAAAAAGGGACCCAGGGGAGCACCGTTTCTGCAGTCGTTTGGTCCCCTCTGGGGGAAAAAGAATAAGTATGTGGGCAGTGTGCTTCGCCTCCGACATGGTACACTGTAGAGCTTCTTTGCACTACAGGGTGAATGCAGCCACAGAGAACCCACACCATGTTGCTTCCAAGCCCGTGGATAGACTCTAATGCACTCTGGCAACATGCCCCAGAGAGTCCAAAACATGGGTGATTGTCACTCAGAATGAGGAAGTTTAATGGGCATAGGCTTGTGATACAGGGGAAAAACGGGAGAAAGAAAAAATTCCATAGTGCCATTTTTCTTCTAGCTCAGTTATAAAGCAATAACCTGATCTTCCATTTACTTATAGATATTATTGTCACCAGTAAACATACTAAATGTATGAGTAAAATGTTACCAAACCATGACGAAACCCTTTATTTCTGTTCTATTTTGCATTATACTAAGAATAGGAAAGCAAAGTTAGCCATGTTGACCCTCACTTCTTCCTATACCTTAGAATTTTTTAGAACCTTGTTTTTAAAAGTCACATTGTCTGTGACTTATTTACTCTTTTTATAATTGTCCTTTTCAGTCCTTTGACAGTGAGGGTTGTGTTCATTTAGAGAAGAATAAAAACATGACAGCAAATCTGGACTAGTTTCTTCGCAGCTACTTTACTTCTGTCATGAACTTGATGTTACTTACCCAGCAAGGAAGAAGTAACTTATCTTGAGTTATCTGATGTGCCAGGATGAATGTGGAAGTTGCAGAAATGATGGCCAGATTGGTATGGGAGGACCCACAACAGGCATGAAAAGATTTGCAGCATAAATCTTTCAAAAATAATGTCAGATACCATTGAGTCTAAGCAAAAAAGGCAAGAAAGAGGGCCCAAGAGAGTCATTGTTGGGCACTGCAAAATAGTGTCCTGTTTGGATGTCCTGCAAATCACATACAGTATTTTTAAACAATAGCATCCGAGAGTCTCCTATGCCATTCCTTTCCCTCCTCTTAGGAGTGAAGGCTGATAGTAGAGCTAACATGCTAAAATGGGGAAACCTACTGCCACCATCGTTGTACTGTCTGGCTGTGGTGCTCAGCAGAGCTAGAGTTTAAACGCTTTCTTCAATGCGCTGAGCTGAATGCTCCATTCCTCGAAGCTGCGAGTGAATTAATTGGCTCATCTCCACAGTTACAAGGCTATTGTTCCCCATTTGGTCATTGTCATGTTTATATTTCTGCTCAAGAAATCTTTCAGATCAGACTGTTGGTTTGTTTTAAATTCCATGGCCATTCATATATGTTACAGTACTCACATTTAGGCATCAGAGAAAGCAAAGTAAGCATTGTTTCACTTAATGCAAATTGAAAGTACCCAAGGGGAAAATTAGTATGTTCTATGGACTTGGAAAGGTTATGTTACATGTTTCAACAAAGACAGAAAAAGCAGTAAGTCAGGACTGAGTATGGCAGGCCAGAGTGAGTATGGCATCAAAACGGGTATTTTAAAGAAACTTAGGTGATTTTTTTTTCTCCTTAATACCATTTGCCTCTTCTCTACTTTTATTTTATATGTATTATCTTTTCAGCATGCAGTTTAAATTAGCTACTGAACACAGTACTTTCCTACTGCTGCTATAGGCTGCTACCAAGGCTGAAGATCTTTTCAAATGCTAGTTTAAAACTGAATATATTATATTGGTCCGAATATAGTACAACATCAGAAGGAGAAGATAGAGTGTTTTTCACTGAGTCTTTTTATACGTGCACCTCTTCTTCTCAAGTGTCTCTTTTCCTTTAGCTCTTGTTGTGCCTACATAAACACAGGAACCTCAAATATGAAAAGCAAATTCAAACAAAAACCTCTTCCACCTTGGTATTAGGCATGGCGTTTGCCACAAGACTTGCATTCTGCTGTGTTGTATCCTTTTCCTCAACCATAAGTTGGTCTTAGCTATTGAGACTGTAGGCTTTTTGACAGGCTTTTTGCTTCTCTCTGTTAGTAGAGCCTAGCTTTTGGGATTACCACTTAGTCTGTAGTAGACCTTAGGCATTGCCATAGTAAGTAAAATTGTAGTCAGGAGCAAATTATTCTCATTTTGGTGTTGTAACTGGTTAAGAGTTTAGGTGCAGTAATGTATTACAATAGTGGTGATGCTGTTACTTCATTTATACCTTTCTGTGTCTCATTGTCATTTTGGTGAAATTAACTGCAGAAAAAGCCAGAAACCTTCTTTGACTCCTTTATTTGGACCTGTGTGCTGAAAGCAGGACAGGATTATAATTTTAATAGTGCATTTTATAGTGTTTTCAAAGTTCTTCTTGGACATTGGAAAGAATCTTTTGCATACATGCCTAACAACACACCTAATTAAAATATTCATTTCACTCATATTCAGTGAATTTGTCTGATACTTTTAATCCTTTGGGGAATTTCTTAACAAAAGTTTTGCAAGTAGGTTTGAAACAAATAGCTTTCCTAATTTTAATATACGTGCCTTCAAGGCCCTTAGGAGTTATTTATGTCAACCAATGATATGGGCTTCTCTGTATAGCCCGAAAAAAACCAAAAAAACAAATAGTATCCCGTGCAGGATCTAGCCTCTTTTACATCTCACCACCTGGCTTACAAGGTCCTATATCTTTCAGCTGAATCATTTATGACAAGAGAAGCTGTTAAAGTTTCTTTGGCAGATTGTTTAGATGTAGCTGCCAATGAAAAGACATTAATAAGTTAGCTATTGCAGCTGTGCTTGGATGTACCCAAGGCAGTTTCAATTTTACTATTATTCAAAAAATCTGGCAATTCATATTGTTCCGCTTGTTTGTGCTCTTGAGCTGGGCTCTTCAGGTTCATCTGATTCCAGAGTTAGCTTTAGTTTCCGTTTGTTTTAGGGACAGCCTTTTGTAGAGCGTGACGGGGAGCTGTTTATGGTGTGGTGTTGAGTGATAGACTCATCAGATGTCAAGCTGTAACAGTGCAGGGGTCTCAGAGTGACAGCAATGCTTCATAAGCCAGACTTACACTACCCAGATATGGCTCAACAACCACACTTGTGCCTTGGATTTTCTGCTGTAATTCTACAGCTTGTTTTTCTGTCTTGCCTAGCTGAAGGTGGTGATAGTGCTTTGTGTATGTGTGATGAAGAACACAGGTTAAGCGTATCCATTAGGTCATAGTTCAGTGACAGAAAGTCCGGGTAATGTCTCTGCTGAAGTCAGTGTCATGTTTATATACATAAATTAACTACTTTTGTTTGAGTTACCAAAGTGCCACTTACATTAATTTTTTTTTGTGACTAAGTACTGCTTTGAATGTCCTGCTACAGAATGCCCAGAAGCCATGAAGTGAAAAGTTGGCACTGATCAGCATTGTTTTGTCATGAATGTTTGTGAGAGCTTTTGTGTTGTCTGTCAGAATGAATAATTATTAAGAGATGCCTTAATCACCTATATCTAATGATACATTTGGATAAATGTAACAAAAGCAGAAAAATATGAGAAATATGTCAGCATGATTTATCTGCAGATGCAGAAACAGTTCAGTGAAGCTTTTAAATACATGCACCGAAAACTTCTCCAGAAAGGATGTACTGCTTATTCATAATCATTTGACTAGAAAAATGCAAGACACCATTTACATGATAGTCTTGGAAGCTGTTTCTTTGTCTTTGACATCCATTTCCCTGGCAGGGCTGTTTCCTACAAGTTGTGTTCCTATACTCTGTCCAATTTAATTCTGCCACCCTGATGACTGCTGGAAAATGCATTGCAGCACTGTCTTACCCAGCATGGCAGTTAGTACCAAGCAAACACAGTGAGCTCTAGTAGCTCAATTTCTAGTAGTCAGTATGGGACAATATCATCTGACCAACCTAATTTTGCCCAGTGTAGTAATTTTTTAGTATCTTCCTTTATTGTCCTACATCCCTCCTTTCTCCTAGCTGCTCTGCTGCATCTGCTTCTAGTCTCACTTGCTGAGACAAAAAGGAAGTTATGGAATGGAAGGAAAAAAACCAAGATTCCTAGAATCATCCAGCCGTCAGAGAAACAGACATAGCTCTTTCATGTTTACAAAAACCTCCCCATACTTTTTGTGCTATAAGGCGTTAAATTTCAAATCTAATAAGTACACACAACAAGCACAAAGTTTGAGCATCAGTACATGCACTGCAGAAGTTCATGATTTACTTAAAATGTGCTGTTAATGACCTGATACTAGCTTTTTGAGTAATTCAGTTTTGGAAGGATGTAGGGTTTTTCACTGCAAAAATCAGATTTTATTATTAGATGTGTTTTACTTTCCAGTTTAGGCTGTAAGAAATGTTTATAACAAAATTTGAAGCCCTAAAATTTTAATTATACATTGAAAAATCAGGTTAAGTGCAAGCAAATATTTACAAAGATTCACAGGTTTCATTGTTTCTGGTCCCATTTAAGGTGAAGCACTGAAAGATTTGCATCTTGCTATCAAATCAAATCACTGATACAGTAAAATGCTTAACTGCAGAAGTTCAGGGGACAAGTCATGTCATACTGGCTAGACTCATACCAGGTTGAAGTAAGGTGTGCTGTTTCGCTCCTGGCAAACGATATCGAGCTCTGGAGATCTTTGTCTGTAGCTGGGCACAGGGTTTCTCCCTGGTAAGAATCACAGTGAACAGTTGCCGCTTCTTATTGTGCAGCACTATTACTGCACCTATGAACAATTCTTCCTAGGATTTTACTAGTTAAAAGTTCCAGGCATATCTCTAATATTTCCTAAAACTGCTTTCAAAGGTTAATAAATAAAACTGGAAAGTTTTCTTTAGTTGGATGTGCTTTTTAGTTGATGGGGTTTTTGTTTTTCAATATGTTTTCTTTATGTTATCGTGAATAGTATCATTTTTCTTTTGAAGCATTCTGAGCACAATATTTGATAGTTTTATCATATTAATTTCAAGGAGACTGCTAAAATAGGACAGGACAAAACACAAATGTTCTCTTCTGCCTCAGAAATAAAAGCAATAAAGGTCTAAGGGCACTCTACTAATACTCTGATAACAAAGATTGAAGTCTTATTAATATTGACTTAATCTGTGGTTATACAGCATTTGACACAATTACCTTGACAAATTACTATTAAATGGAACAGTCTTCTGTACAGATGTTTCTATGCCAGCCTGTCTATTAGCCTGGCTATTTATACATTCTGCTGTGCATCTTTGTGATGGATTTCGAAAGAGCTAAATGGAATATTTTTGCCTAACTACAGTAGGTTCTAGGAAATGTTATCCCATGGCTACTTGTCCTCAGCGTGTGACAGATGATACAAATCACCACAGTATGCCCTCCATTAACTTGAAACATTTGCCCTGATGTCCTCTGGAAAGACTTGGTGCATCAGAAAAATAATGTATAAAGATTGTACCTGTTGCAAAGTTTTTTCTTCACTTAGAAGTCTTTATAGGTCAAAAGAAAATAGATTTAAATGCTCCCTACTCAACTATAGTACTTAAGGTACTACATAGTCAACCCCTGGTGGGTGCCTTTTACACCCTCCTGAGTGCCTTTCTTCTTAATACTGACTCTCCTTGAAATTTTTTCATCTTATTGTAGTTGGGAGTAGCAGGCTGCAATCATTGGTGGCGTTTGTGGTTAAAACTACCTGCATGTTTAATGTTCAGAAAGTAGTATTTTTACGGGAAATATAATTGGGTTAAACATGGTTTTCTGCTGAAGCGGAATGCGATTATTTGATAAGACACATAAGAGAATAGGCAAATATCTAAAAAAAAGTTCAAAGAAGTAAAGAATCAGAAGAAAGTATGAAATATTAATTGAGATTTTTACACAAATGGAATGAAAAATATTAATCAACATAGAGCATCCCAAATAAATACTCAAAAATGTTTGCAAGGAGGTAATTTGTCACAAAAGTCAGACAGATGATACAAAAAATTCCTGTTTGTTTTTATTCAAAGGCGTCATGCACGGAATCATCTAATTACTTGAAGCAACTGCAGCACAGCACATTTGAACGTTATTTTCCTCCATCTTCTTTTTTTTGCCAAAAGTATAAAGTCCTCTTGATATACTCACATTTCTTTTCCGTTGCCTTGTTGTTTATATGCTTCAAACAAAGATCATAGTTCCTTTGTATTAGGTTTTATACAGACATGAAAAACGAATGTAGTGTCTCTCCAAAGATGTTGCAATTTTATCACATAATGAGAACAAGAGTAAAAGAAAATTTTGGACATAAATAGATAATTTTTAGGAGTCTTACTAGGAACTCTAGAAGAAATACAGGAACTGTAGAAGATAAACTAGGAATAAACAGTAGGCAGTTAATCTTATGTGCTAATGCTTAAGATAGTAATTGCAACATAGGAACTACCTAAAATAGATCTAATTTATTTGTGTAAGAATATTGTTACTCACCATATAGTATATGAAGTAATAGGCTGATAATTATACTGTATATATAAAAAAATTGGTCCTAGTACAGCATCTGAGTCATTGTTGACTGTCTTAAAGATAGATCTCACAAAAAGAACAGAGGAATTTGAAGGAACACTATTACAACTGAAGAAAAAAATTTTAAAATGTAGATTGGTTTTTGGAGTCCCAAGTTGAGATTTGCTGCTGTCAAATCATAGAAGCAGCCATGTTTTTCACTTGTAAACTGAGCAAATTTGAGTTATAAGTGAGTAGAAGACACATATGTAACCCCATGATGATATTTGAAAGAGAATATCTTTGCTTTAATGGGAACTAGTTGATATAGCTGGGAGAAAACGTCCACGTCAGTATTTCAGATGTAGGACCTAGAGACCTAGACCTGTCTCATGGTAAGAGTTAATGCTCTTTATTTTCTTACTCTGTTCATTCTGATATTCTGAAGTTTGGCTAACTTTATATATACATTCATGTGTACATACATACATATATATATTATAATAAATACATGTAAAATTTCATTATCCTTTCAAAGAAAAGGAGAGCGGGAATACCATCTTAAGTTGACTTTGTTAAGAAACAGGATATTTAAGTTCCGAGTCCTTAATTAACCCTGTTTTCTTACGCAGTACTGATTTGTGAATTGATGACGGTCTTACTCACCACAGAGTCAAAACTACTTTCCTTCCTGGGACTGACGCGATGGGAGAATGCAGGTCACTGTGATACGACAACAGGTCCAGCCCTGTGTATGCTTTTGTGAACTTGGCAGTTCACTCCTAACTGGTCCGCACTGCCCAAGGTCAGGTTTCCTGCCAGTGCAGGATAGAGTAGAAAATTCCCTCCATCCTTTCTTTATCAGCTTTTAAAACACTTTTGATAACAGACCACTTCAGACCATTTCCTCCAGCACAGAATTAACATAACTTCCTGCCCAGGTCCCGTATAGTCTCTACCAGTCTCATTGCAGAACTGTCATTCCTTATTGCCGTCATTTCTCCCTAGCCCAAAGAAGAGAGGCAAAATTAATTCTGCTTTACCCCTGTTGCCCACCTCAGAGGAGAAATTGAGAAGATTAATCCACAGGCGGGAGAGAAACTTTAGGCATGGATGAGAAGTGTGTAGGCTAAAAAAGGAACTGGGAGTTTTTCCAGGTGCATATTCCTGTGCACAGTTGCAGAATGTTTGTTTAAAGCACAAAGGTAATTTTACAGCAGTCCTTAAAATAAGAAGTCATCCCATGTAAAGGCTGTTGTCTATGCTGAACAGTAACATACAGCACAGCCATAATTTGGCTCGTCAGTACTGTATCAAAAAGTCTCCATAATTGCTACAATACGCATTTTGCACAATTTCAGTGTGTTGAATTTTTGTCATTTATTCTTAAACTAATCCTCCTTTAAATGTTCCCTTTCTGCTGATGTGAATTGAAGAATTCTTTAGTTAACACCATTAGCTTTTCATGGTATCTAAATCTCTTCTGCCATGAGCATCAATACTACAGTGCTGCTGTCTCCAAGCAGTTCTGCATCAGTGCTTTTAGATGGAACATGACAGATACAGTAATGTTCTCCACGTAAATTGCTCTCTACATATAGGCAACAAGCAAAATAACATGGAACATTCATTGCCCTGTGACTGCAAAAATTACAACTGTATTCATTGTATGCTGGTTCAAATGCCTGAGCCAATCATAATATACAGCAGTCTTAGTGAATTTTAAAAGCCACGTTCTAAGCAACAATGCACTATCTTGCTCCCATGGGGTTCCTGGAAAAAAGGATTTCAGTTGTAGACAAATTTCTTCCTCTTTTTTTCTAATAGCATGGAATTGAAAACTAGCTAAGTAACTTTGGGTTAGAAACTGGTTTTTAAGCTGATGGTCTTGATTGTTACCGATGGCTATAATACACAATAAATATACTGACTTAACTATTCTGCTTAATTTTATGCATATATCCAAATCTAAATAAGCAAATGTAATTCAGTGAAATACATAACCTTATTGCAGAACCCAAGTGTTACATTCTTTTTAGAGTTGCAGTCATTCACTCCAGCCTTCTGGCTTATAAATCCAGCTAAAGCTGATAATGTTGTCATTTGCCGTTTAAACTCAATCCTTTCTTTGTTAGAAGCAATGGGTAGTTTTACGATATATGTTAATGACAATATAATTCTCACCTTCCCCCCCCTTTTTTTTTAAATAATGCAATGGTGTCCATTATTCTTCCTTAATTTCTAATGAAAATCTGTAAAGAATACCTTATTCTAAAGTAAAGGATGTGTTTGAAAGACATTGTCTCTTCTTAAAAAAAAGCTGTGTTATATATTGTGCATTAAATGTACTATAAAAAGTAGGATATTCTTGGTGTGTTTGTATGGTATGTAGCTTTACTTATACATATTTCTTTTTGTTACACATCAGCTTATCAGGAAAATGCAATTTAAGTTGCTGTTATGTTTAAGAAAATTAAGACAGTTATGAAACAGAACATAATTCACATTATTGAGCAGAACAGAGCATTTTATAAAAACTTACTGGAACTCAGTTAATGCAAGAATACTTAGCATACTGTGTGTCATTTAAGTTACTGCCAACTAATAATCAAGCAGTTTAGTAGTAAAGTTCTTAGAATCTCAATCTGCAAACAACTTGTAAAAGAAAAGCCCTGCTTCAGTTTTCTGACAGTGCAACTTAGTGATATCCCTCTCTGAAGTGACATCTCTTCTCTTTATGAAACTGTATCCCTGTCAGATGAATTCTGACAAGAACCTTTGCCTATGATCGGTCAAGGTTCTTTGTGGGAACATTGGGCTGTCTGGCACAGAGCAACATGGGAATCGTACCTGTTTGGCTCCAGGATATTTATTTTCCATATGCAGGGAAATGGTGGTATCTAAAAAGGAAAGAATGCTTATTTGTAAATTTTTAAAAGATGGCATTAATGGAGGGCGCACTTCCAACCCTGTCATTTTTTTAAAACATGCCATATTTTCCTGAAGAACTGATTTCCCATTTGACAGTATTCTAACTGGTAATTTTCAGTCTGGCTTCTCCTTTCCAGTATGTCACACTACTTCGACCCAGATTATCAATGTCCTTTCATAATTTAGCATGTTACTACCCTTACTGTCTCAGTTATCTCTTATTCTTCATCTCTGTCCGTCAGCTTTCGTGAATCTCTCCTTTCTTCATTTGTGTACTTTATCAAATTTACTAGCAGCTGCTGCTTCTGAAAATGTTTGTAATGTTAGTAACTTTGAAATGTTTTCCTTTGTTTATTGATGTTTTTCAAGTTTCAGAACTAAGATGCTTTCTTTTTTTCTATCTCTGTATGACATTGTTTGATCCCAAAATTTTGGCTGCCTCTAAAGAGTAACGTAGAGAGTTCCTAATCATATACCAGACAGTTTTGCTGCTCAAAACTTCCAGAGCTAATCATTTTGCAAATATGTTATCTGGGATATCTGCCTGCATTTCAGATGAGCACTCTAGAAATGACTGTCACAGTTTAAAGTGTTGCTGCTGCTCTAATCCAGAAAAGGATAAAGATACTTTGAAGATTTAAATGATGGGAGCTAGCAACTGAATAGTCAGCCTTGTACTCAATCCGAGATGGCAACAGTGTAAGTCTTTGTGAATATAAAAATAAATGGCTCCTCTTTGACATAGTAGAGAAGAGCAAATTGGTAGCGAGATGGAAGATGATGGAGATGATCTAATTTCAGCATATATACTAGCATAACATTTGTAGCCACTTCTTGAATGGATGCAGGAGGGCAAGTTTTTTGTTTAAGACTACACAAAAAGTGTAGCAGTCAAATCATGTGGAAGTCATATCCTAGCAGTCAAGACCAATGAAAGCAATCATTTTACCTGAGTGGCTGGATTAGAAATTACTTTCTTCATGCTGCTGTAGAGAAAGAATGTGAAATATTTAGCCATTACTTGTACAGGTGGACCTACAAAAAGGTGAAACTGGAGATCTGTCCTGGCTGTTGGCTGGAGTGATAGGGAGGATGTCATAGTTATCTACAATGGACATATTGGAAAGAGCTTATGGGGAGGATTAAGAGCCCTCATGGATATGCTGAGCTCTTCCTAATGGCTAAAACGTTGCATGAAAGCACTAGCAAGCCTGAAACAGAATTGTGGTTAAAATCTACTTGTTCTGCATGTGTGATGCCTGTATGACATTGACTTTTGTATTTCTGTTGTTCAAAGTAAGGCATAGAGCTACTAGAGGTCTGATAAGTCAAAGATGGGATGAATTTTGACTATGGAGACGTCATCAGAGACATTGATAAGAACAAGTTAAACTAGATGAAACAGGCTAAAACATGGGCTAGAACTGGGGGAGAGGAACTTTTAGGTACTGTGAACTGGTCACTTCATGAAAGCAAAGTCGGACAGGAGGAAGAGACATGGTAGTAGTTATGGGAATCCAAGCTTATTTTTAAAGAGGACAGGTCCCTCATTTTTATCACGAGAGACATGGTTAGAAGAGAAGGATGGGGTTTTTGTTGGGAGGCTTTATTTCCTAAATGCAACTTAAGTTGCAATCTAAATCTAGCATAAAGTTTACTACTGCACAGTAACTTTTAAAAATATTTCTGCTCCAGTCAAAAATGTGCTTACGGTTTATGCAATGACAGAATGCATTTACATTATGTGTTAAGCCTTATTTTAGTATGCCAAGTCAACAGGCTATGTGTCAGGCACAAACAAGTAGGTGGAAGATACCTATCCTACCTGTGTATTGTAAGACGTTGCCTTTCAGGAACTTCAGAGATGTGTATTCTTGCCCACAGACTGAATGAACAAAAATCTTCTGTGGTTGTCCTTCTGACTTCTGTTCCTTGGAGGTAAGCACAGCTACCAGAAACGGAAGGAGAAGGAAGAGCCAAACCCCAGCTGTCTGGTGTCATCTAAGCTGTTTGTGCAAGTGCATTTCCTCTTTGATGTTCTTGGCAATGGCAACCAACCAGCTGGGACGTGTGTCAGCTTTTTTCCGGGGAATGGAGGGGAGGAGGAACATTCATACACATACATTCTTGTCTCTGGTCTCTTTTGGGAAGCAGCAATTAACAGCTGAGATGTTATTAAAAATTTCTTCCTAAATTACATCTTATCTATGGCTTGCTCCTTTTTAAACAGTGTAACAAACCTTGATGAGTGGCAGGGCTCATTTTAAGACTATAAGACTAGAGGCAACCATTTCAGGAGGAAACAAATTAAATCATAATCTTGAACCTCTGGCCTAGGTCATGTAGGGTTAGTTTTAAACGTGGGCTAGCTGGTTCAGATAGCAAACACCATGAAACCATGGTAGCACCTATCACAGGTTTACCACCTGGATAATCATTCAGCTTCATGATTTCTGGGGCTGTTAGTACTTCGTTATCAGTCACCCAAATAAGCTTACAGCTAGCGTACCTGCTGTGTTTATCAAGAAGCAGTCATGTCTGTGATGGCAGCATAAATATGACTTTTGACTGAGGTAATGATTTTTTTTTTTTTATTAAAAAGAAAAGGCTGTAGCTGTAAACCTTTAAGACTTGGACACTTCACTGAGACTCCTATTAATGTGCTGCTTTTCATTTCATGCTGTTTATAAGCTCATAAGGTTATGGCTCTTAATTTCTTAATTCCTATCTTAGTAATATAAGTTTTATGACTTCATGCAGTTCTGAGAAATTCAGAATGGCAATAACTTTCCCAGTGAACAGTTTTGTGCAAACTTTCTATCAAAATTTGTCAAGGCCATATAGGAATGTTCAGTAGCAGTCACTTGACACATCTTCTTCTATTTCCAAGAAATAAACATTACCGATCAAGTAAACAAAATGTTTTTCTTTCCTTTCATCTTTTGAATACAGAAATAGAAAATAAAATGTAGGACTGCATGAAATAGTAGATACTATAATCAATCTATTTGTACATCTCCTCTCCTTCTCTCATTTCTTAAACCCTAGTAAAGTTGTACCATTGCGTCTTATTCCTTAGTTGTGGTATACCTTCTAATCTATCAAATTAATCAGGCATCCTAAAGTTTTTTGTCAATTTATCTATCATGTCAGACAAGAAGCATTGGACTAGCATACACCCATCACACAGTGCACTAAAAATCAATGGAAAGTAACCTTGTTTACTGCAGCATTTTACACTGAGTGTAGTTAACATACTGTCGTTCAGTAAACAAAGTACTTTGTAATGTAGAATATATTAATTTGCTATAAGGTATTTCAAAATAAGGTGACATATTTCAACACTTTTCTTAGTGCCAACATTACAAGTATGAAGAGACTGGTTTTTGATAGATTGAGCAGCACATAGCAAATCAGAAGTTACTTTTGGTGGTTGCTCCTTTAATGAGATGTATCACACAGCTTGGATAAATTATCTGCTGTGTGAAGCAACTTATCATGCCAGAATATACAGTATATTGTCATGGGCTTTTTTGCTTTTTTTCTTTTTTTTTTTCCTTTTTGATTCTCTGGTATTCTGATGAATTATTTGCAGCATTTCCCTTTCACTGCTGCTAGAATAATCAAGTTATGTTTCTTGAACATCAGTCTATCATTTTCATTGACTTCCTCCGTTGTCAAAGACATAGAGAGGAGGAAAAAAACTCCACTGCTTAATTTCACAAGACATTCTTCTATTTCCTTTGCTCCTTTGTTTCGTTGCTTCCTCTGCTTTCTTTGTTACAGCTTTTAACTTAGAGAAGACTTTTAACTTTCTCCACTTCAGTGGAAGCTAATGAAGTCTCATTATTTATTTATTTTTTAAATGAACTGTAGCTTCACCACCATGGTCCTCTGAGCTTTAGATGCTTTCTCGTCTGTAGTATCAATTGATCATCTTTAGGATTATATTTTTCTCTACATACAGAATATGCTTAAGAATTTTTGTGGTTTTTTTCTTTTTTTTTTTTTAATTAAACTTTTAGCAATCAGAAAGCAACTGTTAAATTCTCATGTTATCACATTTAGCAGGACTTCAGGCATAATTACTGGAGAGTCCACGACCTATTTCAGCCTCAGTTTCCTAGTTTAACACAGTGGTAAAATTGTTTATTTATAACCAGCTGCAGCTGAAAGTACACATCTCTTCTTGAACAATTAAGATATCATGATGCATATGCAAAAATTTATTTATCTTAAATAAATAACATACCAAATTCACAAATACGAACCTATAACAGGTTTCCTTACAACACTATTTTTTAAGTGTTTTTTGCTGGTATGTTCATTTCAGAGGAAATTCACTTATGTTTCAAATTACTGAACGTCCCTGACCTCCTGGAACAGTTCTTACGTACAGCAGTAAAGACAAATGGATGTATCATTATTCCTTGGAAAAGTTTACTACACATCTCTCTGGAACATCTCTGAAGCTGAGTTGCTTCCAGCTTACCCAGGCCTTGTAAAAGCATCATGAAAAAACCAAGGTCACCTCTGTTGTCTTTGGGTGAGGTTTCTTAGGGTTCAGACTATATTTGTATGATCCTACTGAATTTAGCAGGAGATATTTCATTGAAATCTAATCATACATTTACTAGCCTGTGGGCATTATAGATGTTTTTCCCATGTTCATCTTTTGTACCCTTTAGAAAGTTTTTCTTTCTAAGAATTGCATTAGTATGTTAGTCTGACCAGATTAAGGTTTCACGTTTTTATATCAGTAATTCTGACATTAAATTTTTTAGCTTTACTTATGTCATAAATATTTAACTCCATTGATAAGACTGATGTTTATTTTCAGGTTGATAGTATAGTCTCACGCATACATTGTCACCCTTTCTTATGCAGTCGTCAAGATACCAACCTCTTGTCAAAAACACAGATACAGACCCTAAACATAGCTGTGGCACTGTGATAATAATCTTTCCAACAGTTGAGGATATTTATTGATGGGCAAGTCAGACGCATATTGCTTTCATAGCCCTGCCGGCAACAAAGTCCAATTTTACATCTTTTTTGCATGCAGGCAAAATTTAATCCCAAGGAACAGAACTTCCAAAACGGGACACAGCCCAAGAGGACAAAATTTCTCCACCAAATGTTAAGTATTAGACCACACAGTCCTGCCCACAGAAGTGTGTTAGTTCAGTAACATAATAAAAAAGCCTATGCCATTGGATCATCAACTCTGGAATTTCCCAGAGGACTTTCTCTATGTCAGGGTCTGGTACATAAGCTAAGGGAGGCCATCACTGTTCAAACGATAATCATGATTATATAGATTTGGACCAAAACCTCCAGGTTTCCGTTCTCCTTATCTCCCACCCCAGTGAATCAGTATTTCCTAACATAGTCATTTATTTCTGGAAAATCATGAGTAAATTTGTGGGAGGGATAGAGTGATTGTATCTTTTTCCCTCCTCTCTTCTTTGTAATGTTCTTTATAGAGCATGGCTTATTTTTGCCTGTGCTGTAAGCTCAGTATGGATCTTAGAAGCTTAAAGAAAAAGGTGCTTACATAGTTGGAACCTGTTGTATAACTTCCTGTAATTCTTTGATATTCCACCAGGCAATTGAAGAGTATATTTGCAACAACAGCTCCAACAAAACATAATGGATTTATTATTTTGTGTATGCTAGGACAGTTATGGGTAACTCAGCATAACCTATTCCTTTAGTGTCACATACAGTACACTTTATACATGAATTTCTGTAGATACGTCTCCATTAGCAAGTAGTGCAGCAGGAGTGCGTCTTCAGCACAAAACATTTGCTGCTCAGGACACAATGTATACTTTTATATATTTTTCAAAGTGGTTTACTTTGAATACCCATTAGCACCTGGAGCATGTTAGTTGTGCTCCTGGACCATGACTTCTGGTTTTGTTCCATTCAAAAGGAATTCAGATCTCTGCCTAACTTTACACCAAATACAGAGGAGATGCTGTGCGTACACCGTACAACTCATTGCGTATTCCCTTTGACGTCTATATGGGTCATGTAGGTTAGTTTGCCTATTTTAACATTATGTTTTTAATGCTGACGTGACCATTTAGGGTTCGAATTAGTCCATTTGTGTAGAAATCTCACCAGTATGGAGATATCCGGTTTTGTAGCAAGACTGAGGCCAACAAACTCTTTTGGTTTTGGCCATAAGGATAATTTCAAATGTGACTGTTGTTTAGTCATCAATTTTCTGAGCCACAGTAAAAGTAACACACTTAAAAATGCCTTTAGAAATACTTTATTATAAACAACTGCTCCTTATACTCCACATGCAACTTCTTCTGTAATTATTTTATCACTTTGTAACTAAAGATTATGATAATCTATAGCAACCTTAGTGAACAGAATAGAAAATTCAAGAAAGGCTATGTGGTTAGACAAAAGATGCAGTTTGTTCAGTACACTCCCTGATTCAGTACACTATCTGATTGAAATAAATTTTTACGGAAAAAGAATAAAGACAGGAAATATAGTGGGATTGTGATGGACACTATTCTGACCATACACTCAATATTTTGATATTAAAGTTCAAACTAAAGATACATTGTTCTTTATGTTCTTTATTTCTTCAAAATCCTCTGAAATGAACTTCCAGTGATATCCATTTGTTTAGATCTACTTGATAATCTAAATTTGTGCAGCATAAATCATCGGTATGGCTTTAGTCTTTGTAGAAAGCACTAAAATTATGTACAGAGGGAAGTCTCATTATCTGACGGAGTGTGGAGTTAGCTAAATATTTTCTGAGCTACTAGAAAAATAATTATCCCCCCCAAAAGCTCTAATTTACAATATAATCTGTAAATATGCTTTTAATGAGCAAATCACAAATCACACTTAATGATCTTTGATACATGAACACCTTTTGGTGATAGAAGAGACAAAAATTTTACAAATTTGAGCCAGCCAAAAATATTTTTATATGTGACTCAAAATATATTCATAAGGCAGCTAGAATTAAAATATGTAGAATATAGCTTACAATTAAAAAGCAGAAAACCATTTTTAATATATATTCAAAATGATAAAATAATTGCTAAATTATGCAAATTCTATCATAGACCAGAAAAACAAGTAGATTTTTATTTAATTGCCACCTTTTGCTGATTCAAGTATGTTAATCACAGGGGGTCCTAATAGTTCTATCAGGCTTTACTAATGTATTCAAGTAAAATGAACAAAATAATTAAATGTCTAAATATTGATTTAAAGTGCTCCAAGTATTAATGAAGTTTTGCTCTCTACTTAACATGGGTTAAACTGTGGTTTGGATACCTTTATCCTTTTGGGTTGCTGCTTGAGACTGAGCAAACAGGATCTAAACATGATGCTGGCAATTTCTTCACCCCAGTGTAGAGAAAATGTACGCTTGTTGGCATGGTTCTCGCAAGATTCTTATTACTTCTGTTTCCTGATAACCTCTGTAGGACGATGGACTATAATTTCCAAAAGCTTCTACGTATTGCATGATGGGTGTAGGTTTAGAAAAGGTTGGCACACATATGCTGTTCAGTGAGGTGGGTGAAGAGTGGAAAAGGAGATTCATGTTTGTGTTTGTTAAGCCTTCAACACTTGGACATGGCTCCAGGAGAAGAATAAGGACTAAGACTGCTATCCCACCCTGGACAGCGAAAGACCAGACACAGGAATGGTTAACCTTTATGTGATTGGGATTAGGGAAGCTCTGCTACCTTCCAACTTAGTTTTGTGAACAAAATCCTCTTTTTCACTCATGCTTTTTATTGTTGGAATTTAAGTAGTACAAAACCATTAGAGACTGTTGGGGGGGGGTGCTGTTGAGAGCAAGAACTCTTAAACTCTGTCCTTCCCAGCTCATTTGACTTCATGTTATGTACAACACCTGCTCTCTGATGTCCTATCTCCAACTCCAGCATGTGACTCTCGCTAGTAATAGTAGCACTTCCAGTGCAGCCAGTGTCCTTGTCATTTTTTACTACCTTTACTCCTATGTTAAAATTATTCGTCTGCTATTCACATAGCAGAGGATTTCATTATGGTGTAATTTTTGGGAGTCAAGTTAGAGAATCTGTTGTCTGGACACTGTGGCACTTACATGCATGGGAACTAGTAGCCCCAGTGACATGCCTTCTTGAGATGGCAAGAATTGGCGGAATGTTGATGCTTCTTATAGGCTACTCCCATGTGGCCTCATCCCACTGCAAATTTTTTGCCTTTAGTGCAAGAATACTCCCATGTTAATCTGGAATATCTCTACTACCACCTGATGTACAGGTCCTTGTTCTCTCTACAACCAATGAGAGGAACCAAGTTTTCATTGAGGTACAGTATGAAAGGGGTATTCCAATCTTATGTTATATTGATAACTAAATACTAAAATGTCCATACCAAAGGTCATGTGTTGTGCTGTCACCTTTGACATGCAGGCACTTATGTTGCAGCAGAATCCTACCTGCCCACATTTCTACTTAGGTGGAATTGAACACAAGACTTCTTCCAAGCCAAATAATTTTGTTTGAAGTTTATGAAGGCTTAGGTTTTTTGTCTGCTTCACAGTGAAGAATGAATCTCATTTCATCCTTCCTTGAGGAATCAAGGATTAGTAAATCAATCTGGGGGTGTTCCAAACTCTGTGTATAATTTACAACCTCAGCAGAAAAAGAAGAAAATACACCCAGTGCCACCTCAGTCATTAGCACTTAATGATCTGTGCCTTGATCATGGCAAGACAGGTCCTGATTCAGAAAAGCATTAACTCATGTCCTAGACATTATGTGCTCCCATTAATAAGCAAAATGTTGGTGCATGCAATTAGCTGGTCAGATAGGGCATTCCATAACTAAATGTGCATGTATGTGTGTTTGAATAAATTCTGCAGGTGCAGCCCTGTCGTTTTTGGATGTTCATCTTTTGATTTTATTGAGTTAATTTTTCAGAGGTGGGGAGCACACAGTTCTTCACCAACGGAATCGTAATGTGAGTGTTTATAAAAATGTGATCCAGAAGTCTGACTCTGGACCTCTCTAGAAGCACTACCTATTTAGGAAATTTTGAATTTATATTAAAATATGAATTATTTTCATTCATCTCTGTTTCCTTCAAACTCTGCCTGAAAGCAGTGAGGAAAATTTCTTTTCTTCATGAAGATGGAAAAAAATGAAGCACAAATACCTGCGGCTAAAGTCGTTATAGCAATTCTCTTTCATCACTTGTCCCTGTGTTATATTTTTGTTTCTTTAACATTTTAACAGTTCCTGAAAAAATGAGACTGACTGAGGCCCACTGGGGCTGCTGTTTTTCTTTTATTATCATTTTTATTGAATTAATGTCTAGAAGAGGCAACTGTAGGTTGTGGTAATGGTTTAGGAAGATGCTGCATGGAAACAGAACAAAAGCATGGCTTCAGCTCTAAACAGGTAAAATTGTGGTAGTAATGAGCAGTACTAATAACTGAAACATTTCTCAGTTGAATCTGCATAGCCAATAGATGAGGGCCCACTTCATCATTCAGGGCATTATCTTATACTTTTATCATAGTATGAATTAGAGAGACAAAACCAAAATTGATTGAAAGCTACAGGAGAGACATTAACAGTAACCTTTACAGAAGAGGAGAAAGGGCGTCCAGAGAGCCAGCAAGCACATGATATAAACTGGTTATAGAATAATTTTGGTGGAGGAGGGGTCACTTTCTCTCACCCCTGAGCTTCACACTGGGCCAAGATGTTGTTTATGATCAAAACACTCAATGACATTTAATATTTGCTACATTAGTTTTCAAGTATACATAGATTCTAGGTAGAGCTGTTATTAGATAAATGTCATCATTTCAGTTTTATAAAGAAACAGGTTGTTCCAGAGTCCTATGTTTTCCAACTTCCAATACTCAATGTTCTTTTGTATGCCTCAGACAATAAGCTGACAGCTCCATGAAATCTCTTACAACATTCAGTAGTCAAAAGTGTTACAGAGTTCACTAGAAGTAGAAGAATATATAATGCATTGAAGCAATGTTTTAGGCATTTATATTAGACTTTTAATGGAAAAATTAAAAAGTAATGCTGCTTTGCATTGCAGTAACTGCACATCAACAGTATGTCTTTATTTCTGGCACATGAAGGGTAGTTTCCATAGCAGCAGCATCTGTAGCACTGAGCAACATGGAAATTGGATTTTCTCTCTTGTATTTCACAGATTAGAAAGGTAAAATGTATGGAAATAGGGGAAAGTAGATACTACAGAAATGTGATCTTTAAAACCTGCTTTTCCTTTCCAGAATTCTGAAATTGTAATGGAATAAACAATTCTTGCACTTCATTCCTGCTTGTTTAAGCCTCATATATGGCTTAATAAATGTGTATAACGGCTATTTTTGATTTTAAGTGATAAAACTAGAAAATTGCAGAACTACCTCAGTCTACCTCCTGGCATGGTATCATTTATTAGCTGGCAATTCCTTTACCGTTGGCCAAAAGTGAGTAATAATTAAGGCCTATATTGCACTGAGACTGTATTTTTCTATTTCTTTCATTTCTGTACTGATAGCACTTGAGGTATGCTACAGATAAAAAATACTGTGTGTGAAAAATGTGTGCTATTTACTCAAATTGATGATGATTTTTCTATCAAATTCTTAAACTTAAAGCAGGGGGATACTTTGCTTTTGTTATGTGCACAGGACTTAAAAATGCAACTATATATTCTAAAGAACGCATTCTCTTATTCTCCTAGACACAGAAACATAATAGAAATATCTTCATAACAGAAACAGAAAGACTGAAAGGTATTGCACTTTGTTGTAGGAAAGCTTAAATCAGAATCAGAACAAAAAAATCTTGGTCTCAGAGTTGCTTTTCTCTAATTTAGCAGGAAGCAGCTCAGTAATTATTTTTCTTAATATGTAACAGTGAGATTTTTATTTACATTATTGTATTGTTTTTAAAGGGAGTGAAATGGTTACAGTTGCATAAAACACTTCTGAAGCTTCCTAAGAAGTTATATAGACATTTAAAATAAAATAAAGTAAACTATGCACCATATTTTGGTGCATGGATACAAATTGCAAGCTTTCATGTTTGCTTTTAAACCCAACAGTTTTTCTGTAGTCTTAAGCCTTCATTGTCTGAGCAAGGAAGTTTGTTGGGTTGCATGGTGTCAAGAAGACAATATGAGCTTCAGTGTAGCCCTGATATGTTTTCTCTTTTTAGTTTATTACAGACTTTTTACTTATCCCTTGTTGTCGTGGTTTAACCTGGCAGGCAGCCAAATACCACGCAGCCGCTCACTCACTCCCCCCACCCCCAGCGGGACGGGGAGAGAATCGGAAGGGTAAGAGTGAGAAAAACTCGTGGGTTGAGATAAAGACAGTTTAATAGAACAGGGAAAAAAAAAGGGAAAATAATAATGATAATGATAATGATAAAATATACAAAATGAGTGATGCACAATGCAATTGCTCACCACCCGCGCTGACCGATAACCAAGTAGTGATCGGTACTTCCTGGATCACGCCTACCCTTCATATACTGAGCATGACGTCACATGGTATGGAATACCCCATTAGCCAGCTGGGCTGGCTGTCCTGATTATGTTCCCTCCCATCTTGTGTACCTAGCTCAGTCAGTAGGCACGGGAGCTGTCCTTGGACTAGGAGGGCACTTAGCAACAACTGAAAACATCAGTGTGTTATCAACATTCTCCTCATACTAAATCCAAAACACAGCACTAGGAAGAAATTTAACCCTATCCCAGCCGAAACCAGGACACTTGTTTTGTACAAAGAGTTTATCATCCAGAAGAGAATAAAGAAATATACTTATCTGTTAGTCTGAGTTCCTGCTATGATTTATAAATAACCAAACGCTTCGTGGCAAAAATGTATGCCCAAGCCTAATATGAAGCTTGACTGACTCTTCATTTGAATAGAATTATTTTTTTGACACATCAGTTGTAGCTAATAAAACTAATAATTCAATACCTTGTGAAACAAACCTCAAAGCTTGTCTGCCTGTTTTAAAGATAGGAGACTTCTGTAGAGCTTGTTTAACACATATTGATACATGCATAGAATTGAGCATTCCAGTCAGTGAACAGGATATGCTGCATGTATCTGAGGCATGGGAGAAAAGGCTTTACACGTTTGATGGTGATTTAGACAGTATCTTCCAGTGTTTGGTAAATTTATATTTATACTAGTATTTCTTTTATAGGAATTCATGGGGGAAGAGGGCAGAAAGAGTTTTAATTCCATTTTAAAGACCATGGCTTGAATCTTAGATTATATTAAGAATGTTTAAGTAAAATTATATTAACAACACAAAACAAAAGAGTTCTATTGTTACTATCTTTGCTATCCCTCCTTTTTTCTAAGCTCTCTTCATCTATGAATCTGATAACTGAGTATGTCAAAAGATATTTGCATCCATTTTTCAGCTTACAATACTTGCAGGTAACATATCATTCCCAAATCACTAGAAATGGTTGCAGAATCTGAATATAATATGGCAACTTTAGATTATGACTATCATATTTTTCTTCATGCTTCATCATCCATATACTTGCAAGAATACACACTTAGGACATAATATGGCAATATTATCCCTAATTACTGCAGGAATAACTTACCAACACAAGTAAAGATAAGGAATGAAATTTTATGAGTGGTTATTAGTCCCTGGCCTTTTATGACATACCGAAGATAACGCTTCAGTCTTGTTCTAAATGACACTTCTGGTGGATAGTTGTGGCTCCAGAAAGCATGTACGTCATTGAAAAAGTGGTTGTGTGAAGTTTTCCTTTTCTTCCATCTTCTCCATTCCTTTCTGGATTCAGCATTATCCATATGCAGAACAGGAAGTGCTTCTGGCAAAGGCACCTATTTTGAATGATTGTTCTGCTTCAGATCAAACTAGTCTAGTAATTCTGACCTAGGTGATCACATGTACCAGATGCTTTAATGAAATGCTGTAAGGACAGAGGAAGTGGATAGTAATAACTCCCCACTTTTTCCCTGCCAACTTCTGGCAATCTGCAGTGGAGCTCACTATTATAGCTATACCTTTTTGTTTGATACTCTTTAATAAATGCTTCTTTCATGAATTTGCCTAATACCTTTTCAAAACCATTTATACTTTCCAATTCCACAATATCCTTTGGTGATGAGTTTCACAGTTTAATTATGTATTATATAAAAAAGTGCCAAGTTGTGTTTGTTTAAAGTTTACAGCTGAAAATTCCATGGGATACTTCTCACTTCTTACATTGAGGGATAATTTCCAATTCCCATCTGCATATCATTCATACTTACATGTATCTCTATGGTATTCCCTCTTAACCATTTCCTTGCAAGCTAGTCCATTTAATTTCTTTTCAAATGGAAAACATTTTTGATCTCTGATCATCCTCTGATCCTTCTTACATCTTCTTTAGTTCTACTGTATCCTTCTTGAGATGGGGTGACCAGAATTGCATGAAGGCCATGGATTTTTTTAATGCCGATGAGGTTTTCTGTCCTAAGCTCTTAATGCTTTCCAAATAATTCCTAATGTTCTATTTGTCTTTTTAGCTGCTGCTGAGCAGAGCTGACATTTTCGTAGAAGTATCATTGCAAGATCTGCAATGACTTCAAGATCTCTTTCCTGAGTGGTTATAGCTATATTAGCATCCATCACAAATTAGCACAGTTAGGCTGTTTTTTTTTTCCTTCTCTGTATGTATCACTTTAGATTTATCAAATTGAATTCTATCAAGCAGTTTATCGTGCAGTCGCTCCATATTGTGAGATACTTGTGCAACTCTTTGCTATCACTTTTTTCTTTCTTCTTTTTCTTATTATATTTTGAGTAATTTTTTACTATCAGAAAATATCTAACTTCTCAGCTCCTTTCCAGATCTTTCAGGAATACATTGAGAAGCGTACATCACCATAGGATTCCGCTGGTAACTCTTGTACATTGTGAAAACTGACTATTGAGTTCTGTCTTTCACACTCTTTGAAATATATAGATACCTACTTTCCACTTATTAATACTTTCCTCTTAAGAAACACCTTTAAGAAAGAGCCTTTGGTCAGGACCTTTGCCATAAGGTTGTTAGAAATTCAGGTGTATAGTATATATCAACTGGATTACTCCTATCAACATGCTCATTGACTCTTTCAAAAAACTAACAGATTTGCGAGGCTTGACTTTGATCTACAAAAAGGTCTTGACTGTTGCCCACTGTATCTTACTTACCTATTTGTCTTCCTATTCTACTCTTTATTGTATTTCCACCAACATGTCTGCTGTAGAAGTCAGATTTACTGCTCTATAGCTCCCTAGAATCTCCTGGAAGTTTTATGGAGAATTTACTTCGCATTTATTACCTTTCATTTCTCTGTTATCTAGGCTGATTTATGTTAACCACCAAAATATATGAAATTCATACTTGCCTTTCTTTAGAACTTTTGGATGAATTCTGTCTGTTCAGGACAATTTGCTATTGTTCATTTCATGATTTTTTCTTATTACCTCTTCTACTGGCTTTTCAGATTCAGCCAAATCCCCTGATACATTCCTCATAAAAAAGGCTCCTTTAGGGCAACCTCTCCAGCTCCTTCCTTTTGCATTTTGGTGCAAATAGTTACTTTAACTCTTCTCCTCTAGCCTGATGTTCCTTAACTGTTCTTATTACACTTCTCATGTATAAGTCCGAAAGGATCTTTAATAGTATTTTGTTTGAAAGGAGTATGAAATAATTCTATTAACAATTCTAGTAGCTTACATGCATTGTTTCCTATTTTCCTCTGTTTAACCATTCTAGGAATTTCTGTAGATGTTAGACATCAATGAATTTCCTTTTTTCCCTTAAACCTCTATGATGATGTTGCCTAAATAAATAGTCTCCCTGACATCCTTAAAATTTTTTCCTCTTCACTGCTCCTTTTAATAAGGAGATTTCCTTTTAACAAACTTCTTCACTTTTACACAGCTTTCCTTTCTGAAATGAATAACTGCTGCAATAGAATTTTTTGTTTGGATGTTTTGCTGTTCCTTTAGATGAGAAAAACTTTCCCTTTCACAGCCTTCTAGGCTACACATAGGAGACCAAACTAATGCAGATTCAGTCTCACAATCATGTATAAAAAATATTCATAGTGATTCCCTTTGGCATATGTCATGACTTCTGAAGTGTCTACCAACTTCTGATTCTGAATCTCCACTGTATTGCAAGTTCTTTATATCCGTAAAAATGAATACATAACGGTAGCAATTTATTTGACAATATTTAAGGCTCATTTTCCATGTATAAAATGAGACAACGTAAAGTGCTAGACAATATAGAAAGAAAAGCCCTAAATTTATTAAAAGAAAAAATTATTTAATATGACTGGAAATGTGTTACGTTAATAAAAAAGACTTAAATGATTGGTACTGTCACTGTTCAGTTTACGTCTTGCACAGAACCATTGCTGAATAACAGTCCATACTGCTCCTATATATTTTGTTACCTATTTTGAGGGGAAAAATATAACTATATTCCATTCTTTTAGAATGTCTGTTTTATGAAATCTTGGACTTACCTGAAATATAATTAAAACATTATTTTGTTATTCTTTTGTATAGAAAAGTACTTAATTTCTCATTCTTTTTGTACAGAAATATATATCTTTCTGGAGGGGTGGAATTTTATGGCTCACGTTCTGTTGTTTTTTGGTATTTTTCTTATATAAGCTTCACAAAAAGTTATACTTTTTACTTGTGTATTTACTTATTCCATCTGAAGATCTAATGTACTGGCTTCTTTCTATCTTTAATTGTATTTATTCTGTGGGCTATTTATTTGATCTTTGCATTTCAGATAAAGGAATAGTGCTAGTATTAAAGATTTTATGCTATATAATTTTCTGTCATGATTTCAGAGGGAAAAAAACTAAACTGCCTAGGATGAAAAAGGAGCACAAATGTAGACAGCTGTATTAATGACAAATGTTTTGGAAGCCTCTTAAAACGTACCTGTAATATTTGCAAATTCTCTTTTTGTTCAAGGGAGTTTAGTACATATAGAAAATGTCAGAGAGATTTGTGAATATAATTGTAGTCGTTTATATTTTTTCCTTTCTCCTGATTTAAATAAGAAGCAGGTTTACCATATACATGTAGGTATATTATTCACTGAATTCTCTTCATGCACCCCTCTCATCTCCTTTCTTTTCCCATCTTGTATGGATGTGAGAAAGTGGGTGTTGGATAAGAGAAATTATGAATTTGGAAAATAAAAAGGTTTACTGGATGGAGAGAGGACTGATTAATTGCTTCAGGAAAGATTGTTGATGTGATCAGGGAAAACAGATGAGTCATATGAACAGTAAGGGCAGGCAAAGATAGCATCTGAATGGTGGCCTAGATGCGGAGTGCTGAATAAGCAAATGAGTATTTGACTAATCCAAGAGTTAGGCATTGTGTATCAGTAAGCATGTAGTTCTCTGTGACTCTGCCACTTTTGCTTTTTTTTTGGCTGATGTTGATATGGACATGCATGCCCAAAAATGTGCATGCTCACACACGTATTTGCAATGAAGACGATGAAAAAGAGTGAAGGAATGTGTTAGCAGAAGTTTGTTTCTGTGTCCCCATTCAAGAGTAGATACGGAAGTGCTGATGCAGTGTTTGTATGGTTACAGATGCACATACTGTGGCTGTTAGCGTTCATGCAAAGACAGCATACCAGGCCGGTAAACTTTCTTGACAATTCTGAAATGTTAACAGGCATTTTAAATTCTTAGTGCAAAATTAAAGGAGATTTAATGGAAAGCATTCTTTTAAAGCATTTTCTAGAGGCAAAACCCAAAAATAACCCCTAAGTATCACATTTTTATTTTTACCCCCACCTAATGTGACACTTCTTAATTTCCTTCTGGCAAGCCAGTTGTAATCTTTAGCTGGTAACTAATTTGGTCATAAAATACTGACCCAGATTTTTCTGGATAATTAACAAGTCGGGCAAATCAGCAGAAGCAGGTGTAGTATATTTTCAGTACCGGTGGAGAAAAGCAGTTAGCTGGTGTTTTAATTCTCATTTCCAGTAATGAACTATATAACATTCTGGCTGGCTAATGCAATTAGCATTGTCTCCTCCTCCCCTTACTTCCTCACTTTAAAAAAAAGGAAACTCAAAACAGGAATTTATAAAAGACCAAGAATTACTGACCCTTTTTGCACTCTTCTTACAATCATGTTATTAACCTCCTAGATTGATCTTTTTGTAGAACAGTAATAAAAAATTTATACAAATATGTATCATGTTGCAAGCTGAGACAGAAAACAATGTTTCCATTCTTCAAGCAATTAATTATTGTGATTAATGTATTCCTCCTTCTCTAAGCACAATTCTGCCAGACAGAGCTAGCCCATTGACATATTGTAGAATTATAATGCATATCTAATTAAAGGTGACCTGAAAAGGCAGGGTGTTTAGCCTTCCCTGTCAGGACCAAGAAACTGTTAATCAGAAAGTGCTTGCTTTCCACACCACACCACCCCTCCCTTTTTTTATTTTTGTGCTAATTTCAAATCTTCTCCCTGCATCAGTGAGCAGATGAGATCTTCAGCCAGCTTTCATCTTTCAGAAAAATGAATAGTGCAGAAAGAACATTATCAAATGAGCTGTTGAAGAAGTCAGTGAATATGTCATTGAGTGTGACTGCTTCCAGAATGAATTTAGATTTATCTCTGTTATCTCCCCTCTCCCGACTCACTCTCCACACTCTGTTTGCACTCAGTCCACATGTCAAGCAGGGTAGGTCATAATGAATCATGAGGGACAGTTTCTTGTAGTATAGTGACAGGTCCAATTGTGATACAACTTGTTCTGGAATTAAGTTTGTTAACATTATAAATTGTCTCATTTGGCCAGAGGTTTAAACACCTAGAAGCTTTTATGCATGCAATTTCTTAAAGTATTTCATTTCCATTAGGCAGCTGCTGCTTTACAGTATTCCACAAATGAAATTGTTTCATCACATCAATAGCTGCACAAAACAACTGTGACAACAAGAAGACTGTTTTTGCCCCCATCTTGCAAACAAGTATCATTCAAATCAATAAACTCTGGCAACTGGATAACACCAAGAGAAGATATTATTTAAACTCTGTTTTTAAGCACATCTCCAAATGCTTATGCTGATGCAAAATTCTGATACAAGCCAAGGAATTTGCGTACTGTCCTGTTAAGTTTCTGTAGAAACAACCCACTGAGTTAGCAACATCTTTAATAGAAAACCAATAAATATTTTCATTTTTCTTTTCAAAGCCAGTAGTTACAGTTTTTTCTATATGTGATGCAAAGTTGTTGTCATAATGAAGATTATTTTTTGCATGTGATGGAAAATGGTATGATTGAATTGCAATATTTTACCCACAGGGAGAAAAAGCAAGACTAATATTTTTCTTTTCTTTTCATATATTGTCAGTATTACCATGTAACAGAATGTGGTATCAAAAAACCTGCAAAGTCAGCACACCTTCTGAAACATTTGTTGTATGCTGTAAATCCTTCGGGTATTTGACTAGTTATTTCATACTTGTGATCATACGTGACTAGGCTAGTCCTACACAACAAATATGTCTTAGATGCTTTTCAGTTAAAGAAAAATTAATAAGTAGTATCACTGAAGTTTAAAAATATATTTTACAGTTAATTTATCAAAATCACCAGAATAACTGGTTGGTGCACCTGATTTCTTTTTTTTTTTAATCATAAGCCTCCTTCATGTTTAGAAGTCAGGGAAATTTCTGCAAAGTTGTTTTCTTGTTGATTTTTCCATGGGTTTGCTGTTTGGCAGGGGGGAGATTGGCACTGTTAGATGTATACTTTTCCTCAGATGTCTGTGAGGGCATGAGTGCACATATGTGCATACACACATGTGCCATCCTCTTTTTTTTTTCATACACACACAGAGTCCAGATGTCCCCTGGAAAAGCCTGATCAGTTGTGACATGGCCATTTATGCTTATACATACACCTTGCCTGGAGAAGGTGTTTGGATAGTGGTCCGTCACAGAAATAAGAAGAAGTCCTGAAGAAGTATTTTAGTGTGAAATACTTACACCTTGGAGTTTGAGTTCTTCGTCAACCTTTGAAATAACTAAGGCAAACTAGTTGTTTGCTATGAAAATGCCTATGAAAAATCATGTACTAGTCCCACTGGGTGCCAAAATAGTAATTTTTTGGTCTTCAACTGACATCAGTCAGAGCTGCAGAACAGTCCATGCTGTTGTGGTAGAAATAAGGACTGCGTATCAAAACTTGCGTACTCACACTAGCTGGAGATGGGAATGTTACCACGTAACCTACTGATCAATCCCAGTTGATCCTGCAACTCTGACAGCAAGCCTATGTTGTCTGAAAAGAAGTACTGAAAAACAATTTTTTAGTTTTGAAATTTTTTTTCTGTTATTATGTCTGGGTCCCAATGCTTGCATATTGGTGTTATTGATTAAAGGATTACAGTAAAAGGTAATGAAAATCAAATGCTAAACAGTGAATTGAAGAAGGGTAGCTATCAAAACCCACCTTAAAGCCAGGGCAAGTTTTGGTCCTAAAATCTATCATTGTGATGGGAAAACTACAAAGAAGCATAAGTGAAAATATTGTCATTTTGCTCATTAACAATATGATTTATTTACAGTTCTTTATATTTTTAGCAGTTCCAAATGATATTACTGTATTTTTTTATTCAGGGCTGTAGTTGCAAAAACTATTTCAACCTCTGAACAAGGAAAACATTAAGTGTTTGCTTAGGAAGTGCTATTTTGCAGAAGAGAAACTGAGGCCTGGGTCAACTAAGCAATTTTCTAAAAGACACAGAGGAAATCCATGTCAGAACTGACAGCTGAGATTCTTCCTCAACCTTGTCCATTGCCTTTACTAAAAAGTAATCTTTCCCTTCTATCTGACCCTCCCCCATGCTCCTAAGACTATGAATAACTACGGAACATAACAAAATTGGTAAGCTAAATATACTGAACATTATTCATCATAGTATCCTCAATCATTAGACACAAGCAACTGCCACTTCTGTATTCTTCTGAAGCATTTATAGCTATGTGGGAAACTCCTGACATAGGTGAATTTCTACACAGATTATCTTCAAGCACGAGAAGTTCTAATTGGTTATTTCTAAACTCAGAAAAGCTGATTTCCAAGTTATAGCATACAAAGAAAAATGTATGTTTTCTTTCCTCTTCAAAATGACCAGAAGGTAGTTCTAACGTTAAGCCATCCACAAGGAACATGTTTTGTCATCTTGGTCACAGTGTTAAACTTCTTTCTTCTTTCATACAACTACTTTGTTTTAGGCTGTATATATGTGTGTGCATATATACATACATGTATATACATGTACATAGTTGACTGTCTTACTTTTAAACTTTCCCCAGCAAAATACTTCTAACTGATGAACAAGAACCATCCCCTACAATGCATTGCTGCCTGATTTTTTGCTTGCTCTTCATTTGTCTGAGCCAGGTTACTATTACTATTTGCCGTGAGGTTTTGAGGATCTCTTTATTTATTTCTGTCTTTTAATAATCTTTTCCCCCCATAATAAATTCAAATATGCTTTTGGGGGGCTAAGCTTTCTGATGGACAAAGCAGTGTATAACCCTTCAGTCTTCACTGAGTTTACGTGGAGGTAGGATTCCTATTAATTTTGGTGGGATTTTTGCTTGATTAAGGACTGAAGATTTCAGGATTCCATCCCCCCAGCCTCAGAAACATCAAGTAAAATGTTTATTGCAATTATGCTAGAAATAAAGCCTGCAGCTAATAAACTATCACAAGCAGTGATAAATCACAGAACTAGAGTAAAGCATTTGAATAGATCAGGAGACACTTAAATAAGAATTAGATCTTGTTTGCATGAGCCCTAGAGTCATCAGCAGTATTTTCCTTTCGGCAGATAGTGCTACAATTGATTGTTTTGAAGGTCGTCTTCTTTTATAGTACAAATGAGAAATTTTACGCAAACAATTTTGCCTAAATTTAAGAGACACAGGACATGAAAATTTGACACTGAAGAATTGTAACATTTTTGTTAGTTGTAAAATATCTTACCTGCATAATTATTGATATGACACGAAATAGATCATAAAGACATTTCCAAGGTAAGTTATACCCCTGTTAAAGCATAAAAACCAAGTTTTGTTAATTATTCCAGAATTCTATTACAGAACACAGTTAGTTCCAAATACTAGAGGTTAAATCCCAGAAGAGATTTAAAAAAATATTTGTCATTTTCCTTATTGTGTGATGGGGAAATCTTCAAAATACTGACACAAAACCAAGGAAATGCTGAAATTTTGCCTTTTGTTTTAACTCTCTGCTGTGGGGGAAAAAAAATCAGGAAAATTTTTGGTTAACTGTTCCCATGTGTACATACTCCAGACACAAAACCTTTTATCTGAACTCTTATGCCCCTATTAGTCCTGAGTAGAAACTTGTTACCCAAATGATGGACCTATTCAGGTCAATGAGTGATTTCATGGAACATGAAACATGTGCAACTTGGCCTGCGTAATGCTGATTGAATCTGGGTTGGAGTCTCATTTCTTCACGTAATGTGTACTACCTTCATCTATCATCAGATACCTTAAATCAGCATGGAATTAATGCAATAAAGTACCTTAGGCAAAGGCTTTAAGCTTAGAAATCGTCCATTTGAATACTGTGTGCTAGTTGATACTTTAGTTTGTATATAAGACAATGACTGATCATAGCTTGAGGTAGCACTCAGCTCCAGTAAGGTCTGCCAAATCAGCTCCTCTGTTATTGGCAACAAAAACTGGAAAGAGAGAGTGGGTTTTGATTTCAGTTATGTGCATAGAAATCTCAGTAATTGTATTTAATTTGGAGAAGTCACTCCAGATTTACACCAGTGCTACTGAAAATCAAAATCTGGCCCATTGTCTTAGCAAAATACACCAAGTCAGTATCAGTTCATTACAGAGAGGGAGAGAGAAAGGGAATGAGAGAGAAAACAAGGATTTCGTTAGCAATGCATTCTGTAGTATAAAAGATAAAAAGGAATATCCAATTAACACACCACTATAATTGCTTGCAGACATTCTTTTTTATTTAAAGATGAAATAGCTAAGAGTTCTCATCAAAACTAGGGTCACAGCCTACATATTAAATGAAAGAAATTGATTGGGCTTTATTACACCCTGACTACTGCAAATGTGCCTCAATCACTGATTGCTATAAATTTATTCTTATAAACTACTAATTGCCCAAGTCATAATGGTAACAATGGTATAATGAAATTATCTTGATCAAGCTGATGCACAAATTTTGCTTGACAACATGAGCAGTGTGAGAAAAAAGGAAAGAAGACATGCATACAAATACATAATGTTTCATTAAAATTAAAACCAATGTTAAAACAACTGTTCTCTGAAGTATACAAAGTTCTGTATTAGAAGGGCTTCCTTCAGAAAAATCATTTAAGACGACAGGCATTTACATTTATAATAAAATGATCTTGCATTTTTTATTTGTCTTGAAAATTAATGACTTACTTAATCATATTTGATCAAAGGAGATAAGTTGATGTAGTCATGTGTTTCTGATTGCATTAAGCCTGATCCAGAGTGGCATGATGGATATTTAATAGTCTTGCTGTCCCTCTATATCTTGTCAGCATTCCTTGATATGCATGGATACTGTAGAGTACACCACAGCACAAAACTGTACTTTTAATAGAACAGACTAAGTTTAGAAAAAAGGAAATTCTGTTGGAGCTTACATGGTGAAGCTGTTAGAATTAGGTTATCCACCATGAAAGTATTTTTCTTTAAAAGACAAAAACCTCAGGTAACTCTCTACATAGCTTGAATAATTTTCTCCTTTTAAAAACACATTTTGCTTCTATGCTGCCTCTTTTAAAAGATACTGCTATAATAGGTTTCAAGGACCAGGCAG
Organism: Calonectris borealis; assembly: GCF_964195595.1. Taxonomy (NCBI): domain Eukaryota; kingdom Metazoa; phylum Chordata; class Aves; order Procellariiformes; family Procellariidae; genus Calonectris; species Calonectris borealis. The sequence continues at coordinate 7,206,507 of NC_134325.1, read as the reverse complement.
AGATAAAGTATGTCGAAACAAAGATAGCCATCCAGAAAATGTAGGAAATTTCTAGAAGCTGGAATGCAGAGCATTGCGTAAAATGCAAAAATTGGTGCTATTTATATTGAGCTAATAGCTGTTTCTACAAGTGTCAGCTGAGCCATTCAGAGGGAATGTTGGTATGTATGGGAAATTATTTCTGAGTAGTTCAAATGTAGTCCCAACTGTTTCAGAATTAATCTCACCAAAAATTTTATTTAAATTCATGCCTAATTCTTTCTCACTGGAGTATTTCATCAGTATGAAAATTGTCTTTTTTTTCATGAGCATGTCTTGCTTTACTCTCTCAAAACATAGGTCCAGACTTTTATACAAGGGTACAATATTTTTATTCTTTAACATAAATTGCTCCTAAAATTGGTATAGTTGACACAATCCTATAGGAACCTAAAAACCTCAGAGAAAACCAGGCTGGAAGGGTTTCAGGAGGCCCTTCAGCTTCGCCGGCAATCTCTGCCCAAGTTGGGCAGTGTGTTTGGTAGGCTGCCCCACGTTTTAAGTTTGTAACTACTGCCCTCGGTCCTGTTGCTAGAAAGCTTTTTGCTAACAGCTAACCTAAATCCCTTTTGCTGCAATGTATACTTAGTGACGCTTATTCCACGTATAAGGACTGTGGAAAATGGTTTATTCCTTTGGTCTTGGCAGTATCTTTTCCGTATGAGAAGTCTGTGGCTCTGCCTCTCCCCTCTTCTTTACACATCCCGCTCTTCCCGCTTCCTTCATATTGGTTTTTAAGCCCTCATACCATGACAGGTGTTTTTAAAAAAAAAAAAAATACAGGGGCAACATGCAGGAGTTTAAGACAGAAAAATCAAAACCGTCAGCCTCGTAGGAATAAATTATCTTGATGGGAGCACACCTACAGCACCTGGCAGGGCTGGGGCGGGGGTACCCCGGGCACAGCCACTTCTCCACCCCTGCCCGGGGGGCAGGCAAGCTGCCGCCCGGCGCCGGTCCTGGTGGGGGCGTGCTGAACGAACGGCTTCACCTGCGCCGCGGCGCGGCCCCTGCGGCGCTGCCTGATCGCTCTGCCCGGCAGCTGCGACCCGCCACCTGCCGCACCCCTGCCTGGAAGCTTCGCGAATCCTCGCGGCGCCTCAGAGCGGCCCCGCGGGGGGGGGAAGGGAGGTCGCGAGCCGACCGCCTAACGGTCGCCCGTCCCGCCAACGGTCAGTCAGCAGGTGAGCGGCGCCCTCTCCTAACGCTGCGCCGCTTCAGCTGCTAGCCCTGAGGTAGGCGCAGAGCCCCTCGGCAGATCGCAGACAGGTAAAAGACAAGATGTTAAACAAATGTAATGTTTGCGAGTGAAGGAGAAAGTATGCGAGTGAAGGAGAAAGTATCTTGCTTTTTTTTTTTTTTTTTTTTTTTTTTTTTTGGGGTGCGTGTGTTTCTCCTGCATCTCGGTTTAGGGCTCCTCTACCTTTCAGTAAGGGTTTCCTAAATACATGACTTCCTCCAGTTTTCTTCACTTCAGCTGATTTCTAACACGTGTTGGTGGTGGTCCTGTGGAAAACCATAACTCAGTTCTTGTACTAACCTAGAATTTATCAATTTAAAATGGCTTTTGCATGTGAACATCCAGCTACTGGGAGTTTCTTGAGTAGAAGTACCTACTTTTTTTAACTGTTTGTCCATCTCCATCCACCCTCCATTATCTGAATTTTCCCTAAAGCCTTCACCAGCTGGTATTACCTTTCCTGTAAGACAGATGCATTAACGTGTTACCTCAAAGGGCTTGATCGGAAGCAGGTTTTTAGGATTGAATGTATTTTTCTTTCTTGCAAATTGATTTTTGTCTGTTTGTTTGATTTTCTCCATGAGTAAAGTAATTACATGTAACATTTGGGGGCAAAAAATTATTCGAATTATTGATGCAATAAATGTATTGTTAATTCTGTGGCACTAATTCTATTCCAACCAAGTATGTGGTAGTAACCAATAAGATCTTAGTGAATCATATTTGTGTGTTTAGTGAAGTATTGGGATTCTGCTGTGGTGTTAATGCAGTTGTAGGTAGGTTTTTTTTGTTTGTTTGTATGTTTTATGAAATGCAAACCCTTGGCTTTAGCACACAAACCGTTGGATTACTCTTCTTGGATGCTCAGGAGAGAGATCCTGGGGGTTATAGAACAGGGAAACTTAAAATTAAGTTCTGTCACTAAATATGATTTCATATATATTGGTGAGACAGCCTGTAGGTAACTGTCTCTAGGTTACACATTCCATGTGTATATGCTATGCCAACATGTGTATTTTAATGTTCACATTAAACCAGATTTTGTGTTTTCCATCGTAAGCATTCTGCAGTTACATGAACAGCGGATATTAAGTAATGCAAGTACTGTGAATATTGATAATGACTGTATGCTATTTGCTTTCTTTTTATTATTATTTTGCTTTAGATTGCTTTATTATTATTATTTAGTCTGGATGAAATTGCTTTAGCTTTTTCTTAAACACCGTTAGATTGGACTTCCTGAAAAAATACATTTCCACACCTGGAAGCCAATTTTTAATTTTTTTTCCCTCCATTGGGTTTTTCCTTATCATTACATTGTTGATTTGAGTTGCTGTTTTCGGGTTGACTTGTCCTACGACCAGCTAGCATTTCAAAAGTGGACATTTCAAAAGTATCTATAAGTGGGCATGTGTATAGATACAGACTATATGTCAGAGAGAAACTGGCCTGTACAGGACATAGCTGGCCTAAAAGTGACAAATCTCAGAACTGATGACAAGAGAACAAGAAACAGTGTAACAAGAGAATGGTGGGGATGTTTCTGAAATGTTAGAAAAGGGCTTTTAATCTGTTATCTACTGAGAAGGGTGAGAAAGTTCCTTAATATTACTAATATAGATCACTGAATGATACCTGGAATGCTATGCTGTACAATATTAACATCATTTCTGGAGTTTGTAGAGCACGAGTTCAAAAGCTGGGTTTTCAAAATGGCCTGTTCATATAACGCTGTAATACTTGTTCTCTGTCTTACTCATCTGTTCCTTTATCCATCCATCTCTGTATCTATCACAAAATGACAATCCTAACTTACTTTAAACTCTCCAAAGGTATATTCTTAAATTTTAATGTTGGAAAAGCTTCATGATGACTAGTACTTTGGCTTAATGTGGTATAGCTTCTGACAGCTGCCCCTGTAAGAAAAGCAAAGGATGACTGCATTACTGTCAGTTTCTGTCAGATTCTGGTTGCCAAACTCTTGCAGGGATGATGACAGTGAACCAAACAAGAGTGACAAAAGGAGTCAAAGCTGTGATTTTGAATAAGGAAGAGTGGACACTTGAATTGCTTTTTGTTCGTGGTGTTCATTCTGTTCTACGTGTGGACTTCTTTTTGGCATGGCATGCTTGCTCCCATTTTTTTAATTATTTGCTCTTCAGGACTTGTACCTGCTTTTGGGGCGCTCAAAAATAAAAAAATAATTGTTGACAAGCACAGAGTAGGTCAGAGTATGAACAGAAGAATAGCTGTAACTGTGGAACGTACTTGAAGAAGGCGGCAATCTCAGAGGTGTGACCCCCCAAATACGCTGAAACCTGTCTGGATTGCAGCTTGCTATCCAGGGCAATGCAAATGTATTTTTCAAGCCTTATTTGCAAGCCAAATAAAAGTGGGAGGCATATATTAAATTAATAAATTTTCTTTTCATGCTGATTTCTGTATCTTCATTTATCCAAACATTGTTTCCTGGATGAGTTTCTGAATAAAAGAGTTGGTATACGTCTGTATGTTAGAAGTAGAACAGTAGCTGCAAGTGTCATTTAAACACAGGACCGTTATCTGTCTTGTTCTATTTATTTCCAAGCTTTCCTAGTCTACGATGACAAAGTAGCAGAGCAAAGGCATAGAAACAACCTGTTTTGACTTATTATTACTTTTTTGTAGTGAAGTATAATAGTGTGACACTGCCTCGGTTTGCAACTAACTGCAAATTTGTCCAAGTGCCAGGGATCGCCAAGATTAAGGGTGAAGCCAAGACTGTTGCGTGGATCCTGGTAACAGAAGTCCAAAGGATGCAGTGAACTTTTCTTGCCTGACTGTATTTCCCTGCTTTCCCCAGTATCCTCTACTCCCTGTCCATCTGTTCTTAACCCTGCAGCTGTGATGAATGGCCTGAGTGGGGGATAATGACATATATATATTTTGTTGACTTGGGACCTAAACCAGCTTTTGCTGTGCTTACTTGCTATGTGAGGTTTCTGCAATGGTAGGTGAGTTTCTGCAATTGACAGAAATACAGTTAAGCTACAAAAAATCTCTATGCATAGTGTTGACCATTTTATGGATAGATAAGCTAGGAGGGAGTAAGTGGGAATGAAAATAAATCAGTGGGCAAGTACTGCAACTAGTAATAGGAAACAAATACTCTTTTGATAGTTATTTCCCATATTATCCACACTAAGATAACACTATTATATCAAATGCTATTGAGAGTTGTTACCTATGGCTTATTTTCTAAATTTATATGAGAACATTCCCAGACTAAATCCACTGTATGTTTTGTATTTTGTGTCATTGTTCTTCAAAGCTGAGATTCACGATTTCCTACAGGTTCTCTGGTATCGTCAGCTGAAATGTGCTGAAGCAGTCACAGGAGAGAATACTGTGACAGATTGCAAAACAGTGTTGTTTATGTTTCAACTTCCATTAGGAATGAACTGTTTTAAAAATTACATCAACTGTGGTATTTCAAATTCTGGGAAGTGTTTTTCAAAGGGCCTTGTACTGGGAGATAATAAAAGATTTGTTTAGTTTGCTTAGTAAGTTTGCTTAGTTTTGAACTAGAGAGAATTCTGTAATGCTGAAAGTGGAGCCTAGGTGAACCACAAGTCTGATCCAGCTTGATGATGTCTGTGTTCCTAGTGCTAGAGCAGCATTCAAATATCTTCAGAAACAGGGATTTACTGAGAATATTTCTTGTTATTTATTCTGAAATTAAGTTAAACAAAACAATAGTTTTGTTTTTCCCAGTATATGCTTTTTTTGAGCAATGTAGTTTCAGAGTGTTGTTTTTGTATTCAGTGTTGTTTTTGTATATTTTTGTATATATATATATATATATATATATACAAAATACAATAATTTTGTATTATATTTTGTATATACAAATATAATATTTGTATTATATTTTGTATACAAAATACAATATTTTGTATTTTGTATATGTAGTGCTGGCTGAGTTCCATGAAAATCTTGCCCATGCTGGACTCTTTTCTTCTTTTTTCTTTTTTTTTTTTCTTTTCTTTTTTAGGACCAACTTTGGTTTATTAGAGATTATCCTTCTACAGTCTTCCCTAACCATGATACTTATACTTAGGCTTCTCTGTAACAATAAAAGCCTAACGTGTGATGAGTGGTTAGTTTGGTTTTTTTTTTTACTCTCTTTGATTATTGTAGTCACAGAATAGCCGGTCAGAAAAGCTGTGCTTTAATCTCACCTGGACTTTTTATATGATCTCAGTGTCTTATAAAGGAGTTATATGCTTGTATGTTAGAGCTATGATGAAGCTTTGTGATACGATTTTTAAAATCAGACCATTAAATGTAGGGTACTATATGAGTGCAACGCATGCCATAGGTATTATTTCAAAGATACATACTCTCACTTTTAAACTTTCTTCAAGCTTAAAATAGGTGCTTCTAGTCCTAAAACAAGAGCATGATCGAAGGTCACATAGTAATTAACTCTTGGACACAATTCATTGGCAGTAGAAGGGTATTCTTCAGTTGTTTTGTGATGCAGAACAAATGCTTCATTAATCAGAAACATATCAACCTGAGATTGAAAACTAATAAAATCAAATGCTATGACTCGACATTGCTGGGGACACCACTTAATACACATGCAATTTCTTCATGCAATTTTCAGCATAAGTATCTAGATTTTTTTCTCAAATGTGAGGATTTTAGAAGACTTTTTTAATAACCCAAGACTTGTGAGAAGATAAAAAGAGACCAAAGCTATATTCAAAACCAGGAAAAGAAAGGACAAGAATTTTTCTATAAAACATCTAGACTTGTCATTTCTCACACAAATTGTGGCTGTTATAGTCTTTTCAATACTGTGGAGAAAAAATAAAGACAGTTATAAAAGGCCATAATAAGCTACATAAATGCTAGTTAAATTCTTTTACTCCAGTGAAAATTCTCCATGTACACCAGTTCTGAATATTTTGTTATCTTTTTGTCTGAAAGGAAGGGTGAAAAGATGAGACTGAGACATACCTCTCTTCCTCTTAGTGGGGTAGAATTTGAGGAGCAGATCACTTGAGGAAGTCAACTCCTTGGTTACCTTGGTATTAGCCCTGGGCTCTGAACAGACATGGTTTTGAGTGGTTTAGATCTTTTTTTTTTTTTTTTTTTAATCCTTACTTTGATGCCTGAGATTTTTCTGAGGCAGATAATTTCATTCATTGTATTTTGTGATTTCACTGTGTTTTGTAATTTTGGCATGCATCACAGTTTTAAGGAAAAAAAGAAAGAGTATAGCTAGCAAGGGGAAGAGTCTACATAGTCTTCATCTGGAAAGTTCTTAACACTGCTTATTTTTTCTCTCTGTATCAAGCATGTTAACATATCTGAACCTGAAGTACTATGTAAGTGCTTTTTTGTTATTGTTGCTGTTTATTGTTTTTTTAAGAAATTGTTGATAATTAAGCCACTTTAAAAGTACAATTTTCTCAGCTGCAGCACTAGTGTTGGGAGAAAAAAACAAAGACTGAACAAAAAGTCATAAGACCAACTATCATAAATGAGTGTTGGCCGAGAGAACTACAGAATCACGTTATCTTGTTTTAAGTTTTGTTGGTTGCCACTTTGCCATTTTGATTACTATCTTTTCATAGAATCATAGAGTCATAGAATCATTAAGGTTGGAAAAGACCTCTAAGAGCATCGAGTCCAACCGTCAACCCAGCACCACCATGCCCACTAAACCATGTCCCTAAGCGCCTCATCTACGCATCTTTTAAATACTTCCAGGGATGGGGACTCAACCGCTTCCCTGGGCAGCCTGTTCCAAGGCCTGATCACTCTTTCAGTAAAGAAATTTTTGTAATGTCCAATCTAAACCTCCCTTGGCGCAACTTGAGGCCATTTCCTCTCGTCCTAAAATATGTTGAATATGTTACTGTTCAAATATATCACCACAGCACAAACCATCATTTGTGACCTCCCTTGATGTTACCGTCTGACTAATTTCTGTGTTCCTTTACTGTACTCTGTACAGATTGTTATTGCTATCACTGTCACATTGTTTGCCATTTTTTCCTGGCTAGAACAGTGGCAGAAACAGATTAGGTATAATGTTTTGTAAGTGGATGCATGGTTAAGATATCTTAGAAAATAAATATTTAAGCTTTCCATCTGTCTCAACAATCTGACTGTTTCTTTTGCTATTTGTTACCTGAGTTTAAAAGATTTAAAACTTCAAGATATTGTCAGATGCTTCTAGAAGCTTCTAAAATTTACTATTAAAAATCTATTCGACCTGGAAGGAAAAATATTGCAAAGATAGTGCCAGTACTTTTCTTTGCAAGCCTTCTTCATAATGTACGGGCCAACTTTTGAATAATAATAAATGGTTGAAAGCAGACCCAACCCAATTTTGGTTTTTGAAAAATTCAATTCTAAACTTAAAAAAATGTGCTGAAATTGTATCACCAATTATCTTTCATTTAAAAAAAAAAAAAAGTCACATAGGAATTATTTTTTTTAGTCTTAAAAAATTATTTAGGACAGAGCTATGTGACCTCAAACCCATTAGGTGTGGGTCTGGGAATTTAGTTTGATGTATTTGGGAGCATGAGGCTATGTGTTGCAGAACCTGACTTGGTCAGAGTTTATTATATTTAAAATTACAGCAGGGATCTTTCCAACTCAACTGGCTGCTGCCCTTGCCTTTCTCAGGAAAGTGTGAGATCCCTCTTAAAAGTGCTGCTCTAAGAAAATGTCATCTCAGGGATTGGTGGGATGCTTACCTTAAAGGACATTGTCAGACCTAAAATTTCAGTTGACTCGGAACTTAGAAGTATGTGATGTTTGCCGTCATCATCTCTCTGCAGAACAGAATACTGAGCTTTATGGAGAGAGGAGCTTCTACTCTTTTGTGAAGATTTTTAAAAAGTGTTAGAGGAGTTATTTCTTTGGACTTGATAGATAGGTTGTCTGAAAATTTCCGTATGTAATAGACGGAATGGATAACTTTTAGGTGAGATTTCAGATTTGTGATTTCCTAATGAAAGGTAAAGAGAACTCTGAAACTCTAGACCAAGTGCTGTAAAAACTAGAAGAAAGGGTATGGGTTATAAGGGTTTGTGCGGGTGCTTCTTATAGAACCCCACTGCAAGGAAGTTACGGAAAGAAGTGGAGTAAAAAGTATATGACAAACACTAGAAAGGCATTTTTATTTGTACCATATAGCGATAGGATACATTTCTTTAAAATGTCGGGGAGGAGAAAATATAAAAAGAGAACCAGAGTATTCTATGACTAAATGAAAGGGGAGGAAGGCTTCTTGAAACAGAAGTGCCAAAAGGCAAGATTTGTTAATTTTGTTGGTGTATGCTGCAAATCTTAACAGAGCGTGATGTAACGTAACTCATGATGATGTTTCTTTTTCGCTATCATCGTGTCTAGTCTAGCAGCCTCAGTACTAATGCCATCTCTGATTCCTAAACTGACAAATAAATTCACTTAATTCATCAGCACAAAGTTCTAGCATGAAACTGGACTCATTTTGCTCAATTCTTAGAGAATCTTGGGCTCAAGTTATATGTCCAGCACTTGGAAGAAGTCTGAACTCTGATCTGCTCCCACCAGCTTAAGAATCTCTAGAGACTATTAACCAGCTGAGCTGTCCAGGGACAATACCTGTTACATCCTTTCTCTTACATAGTCACTCCTTTGTGAAGAGAACAAGCAAGCAGTTTTGTTCTTTATTCCATGATCCATCTATCCCTCCATCCTCTTAATCTCTCTCTCAGTGCTGAACCTAGTCATCATGTGCTTCAATAGTTTTAACAGTCCATAAATTACAGACAATAAAATGCCTTGCATTTTCCCACCCACTCATTTGCCCCCTTTGTGTCCTTCATTGCGTTCATGTTCTGTTCTTTGCTTCCTTCTGCATAGACAACTCTGTCTCAGTGGGTTTTATTTCTGTTTTTTAGGCTTTGACTCTTCAGTGTGCAAATTTCACTAAGCTAAACCTCTGTAGGGCTGACTCGGCATTCAGTGTCATTTGTCAATTTCATTGATCACTCTCTGACCAACAGTTATGAAGGGAGACTTGCAGAGTCAGCAGCTAGCAGCTGGCCTTTTCTAGGATTATACTGTAAGAACCTCCAAATTAAAAATAAAAAGCTTTCTGACTTCTCTGCAGTGGGACTTTCAAAATGAATTTTAAAAAGTCTCTCAACCCTCTTGCTTCATTCAGCTGTAATTTTTCTTATTAATTTCGTCTTATTTTCCAAAAGATGACTCTCCTGTGGAAAAGGAAATTGTGCTTTACATGGTTAAATAATTTTACATTTTATTCTATTTCTTGTTATAACTCTACATCCATATAAGTCAAACAAGAAAGCACTTCACATACTAGAGTATGTCCCTGCTCCAATTTTCAGAGATGTGTGATCTAAGTTTAAAGATGTATTTTCACTACATTCTCTCTCTTTCTCTCCCCCCCTCCTTTTATGTGCATCATCTCTGCAATCCATATAGGAGAGTGCGTGTTTGAGAGAGAGAACAAATGACTGAGTTGGGGATAAATATGGTTCCTTCTCAACTATCTGACAAAGAAACTATTTTATTTCAACTGACGAAAATATTTTCTTAGAGGATCCAAGTTTTTTGAAGCATAAAGTCTTTCCTAAATAGCTGTTCAATGAGTATTTCCATGGGAGCTGGATTGAAGTCCTTTTCCTGCCTCTCTGTCCCTTCTTTCTCTCCCCATATATATGCTCTAGCCTCTTATCTCTTTGTCAGGAAGCAGATCTCAGATTCTCCATGAAAGTGTAATCATTTCGTCACAGATAGAGGAGCTAAAGATTTGCACAATGGACAGTCATCTACCCATATCTTGTATTTTCACTTCCTGAATACTACTGCACCAACAATTCCATGTAAAGCAAATGCAATTGTTTGTAGACAGGACATAGACCCTGTGCATTCGCTTCTTCTCCCCATCGCTCTCTCTTCTCTCTTTTGCTATTTAGTGGGACTCATACCTGGAAAGGGGTGGAGTTAAGATCTGGGATTGTGCAAGCGTTATTTGTATGCCTAATTTTGTACAATATAGTGATGAATCAAGAAAAATGTATTCCATTGTCATCCTTGGCAATGATATTTTAAAAAATTTTAAATGCTCACTTAGGGAGTAATTTGCAGTGGTGTTCTCTCTGAAGACACCGTAGGCCTGAAGCCTGCAATCCTTTGTTTGGAGTCTTGAATGTAGACACAACTGTTTTCACTACTCAGTTCAACAGTCATGAAGATTCTGTGCTTCGTGGATGATCAGAATACCTTATCAGTCTCTTCTTTTCTTCATATAATACAGAGCTCTTTTGGAGGATCATCCTGGCAAAGTTTGTTTAACTTATTGATCCTCACTTACCAGGCTTATGACCGATAAAAGTGGTGATAGTGCTGCTGTTTTAGAAGATGACTTAATTGAAGTGGTTGTTCTAGTAACAAATGAGAAAGGAGTCGTATATGGTGTAGCATCTCACTGAATTCACTGACTGCAGTTCTTTTTTCTTAGCCAAATCTAAACTCCTTTCCTTCCAAACTGAATTGTAGTTTGCAATATAAAAATAAAAAGAAAAATTGATTTTGGTTTAAAGATGACAAAAACTGCCTTTCACTGTATAATGTTGATCATCAGTATTTGCAAACAAAAGGAACACAGGCACAGGGAAACATTACCATGTTATTTAGTTTTTACAAAACTCTAGCTACTGGCTCTTTTTAGTGTGATTTTGGAAAGATACCTTTTTTTTTTTAATATAGGAAGTCTGCTATGCTCTTTACCTGAGCAGTAATATGTGAGCATCTTCCAAGATGCCTCCACCTCTACAAGATTTAAATACTATTTAATCTACATTTTGAAGGTTTGTACATCCCCTTTTGTTATTGTACTTCTACATAACACAAAAATAGAAATGTAACAACAATAATATTAATTATATGATTTCAGTCTTCCAAATGGCAAGGGAAACTAGTTATTAAAAGTTGCTATATATATTTAAAAAAAAAAATTACATATCTTTTTTTCTGTTTTGTTTCTCAGCAGACTTCAGAAGGAAGGATAGGGAAAAAGCAAAACTGAATGTTAATTATAATCAGGATAGCTGTCAGGATCCTGAACTCCAAGTCTGAAGTTCATATACTAAATTTAGCTCCTATAAAACACTTTGTTTACCTCAGCTCAGTACTTGTTACAATGGAACCTAGCACTTTTGGGAAACTGAGGTCACAGAGGAAATTTGAAGGGAGTTATGGGCTCAGACTGTATGAAAATGATAGCATATACTACTCTAAGTTAAATGTGAGATCGCTTTGTCACAAAATAGGATGGTTCTAAGTAATAGCGGCTTGCTAAAGTCCCAAATTGAGGCACACATTTTCTTTTTTAATACTGAAAATAGAGACCTCTTGAATCCATGGAAAAACAAAACAGGTGTTTGAAATGCGAACCTGGGAGTCCCATAACTTATTTTTCCCAAACTTAGCCTCTTTGTGAGAGACTTATAGGTACCTGTTTCCCAGGTGAATTCTACAGTATTTTATTCAGGCGCTTGAGCGTTTTCACATACTTAGTTTGTCATTTGTCATATATTCCTGTGACACTATTTCTTTCATTAAATAAATGCCGTAATCAGAAAAAATATTTGATGTAATGTCCAAATTATTGATAATGTTTGTTTATTCACCAGTGGCTAGACCAGAATGTCTCCTTGACTATACACCTAATTTTACTACTTTACTAAACCCCATCTCTATACCTTTCTTGAACGATAAACAGACATCCCTGCTGCGTGATTATGACTTAAAGTTGTAGGGAATTGATTTGTTGAGTTAGGGTGCAGGGGAGGAATGTTTGGGTTTTCTACTGACGTTAAAAATGAGTGAAAATACAAAATGATGTGTTCCAAATACTGTTGTTTTTGTGAATTACTTTCTGCTAGGGAAAAGTTAGCACAGCTCTTACATGCTAAATTAACAGGAAACTTACCTTCAGTTTAACAAGGAGATTTGATCACTTTTTCATAAAACTTTGGCTTGTGTGCTATGCATATTATAGACCTGTGCCTTGTGCTCTTAGGCATTGAATGTTGTCTGAGTCAGATTAGAATCTGATTCAGCAGAGTCACAGAAAGAAGAAAACAATCTGTTTTCACAATAATTTACTAAACATGCAATTTATATTATATGATTCATTGTAAAGGGCCAGATTATGGCTAGATCTTGTGAATACCAAACAGCAGTAGAAACTGAAGTGCTTACAGGGAAAAGGTCATAGGGAAAAAAGACACCTTTGGGAGAGCCAATGTAGGAAAAAAAAACCCCAAGAACAAAACAAAAAAACATAAACAAACCCAAAACACCTCACAGTTTTTAGCTTCTTTCTTTCCTTCCACTCCCCTTGCAAAAGCAAGTAAAAAGAAAATGGTTAAAATCATGCTAGCGTAGTTTGGCAGCAAGCAGCACAGAAGGTAAGGATAAGGATTCCAACAGAAGTTATACGCTTCATGAATTCAGGCTTGGCTGATGAAACTGAAGAACCTGTAGTACCCATGAGACTAAAACTCTCATTAGAGGTTGTGGCCTTTAGCTTTTTCTTTAGTTGTTTCTCTACAATTCTGATGCATTCAGGACTGAGTTTCTTTGCCATATTAGGACCTTACTGCAACTGGCTAGGAGGAAAAAGTATTGCTGAGCTGTAGAAACTGGATGAGGCATGTGCCTTTTGTGGGTCCCTTCTCTATGCTGTGTTTGCGCTTTTACTCTCCCTGCCCTTAGGAAATATGCTTCCTGTCATCTTTAGGAATTTTTGCACTTCTAGCAGTAGATTGTCAGTTGCCTTTCTTATTTTATGAATCTAATGTCCCTACATACAAAAATCTCAGGGAAATGACAGGTAATGTCTCAATCATGAAGAGAGTCCTTCCATCTGTGTGCTGTGATCTCAAAAGCAGATCCTTTCCCACAGAAACCTTCAGAGAACAACTGTGATACAACTCTACCAAGAACACAAAAAATTACATAACATACATGGTTTATTCCATAAATGTTTGCATTAGTTCTTGCAGGCTTTTCTGTGCTGAATGGTTTGCATCTCGTTCTCCGTGACAAAGAGTAGTAGCTGCAAGAGGTCTCTTAAGGTCTTTTTGGGCTCCAGATTCAAAGGCATGGCTCACCATTGTCTCAATCCAGATTTACTCAGGTATAAAACTGGAAGAATGCAGTGATAGCTAGAATTGAAGTCTGCAGTACAGGGTGAATGACTAGGTGAGAATCTTAAATACTAGGTTAACTGTAAGGGAACTTGGTTGGTTTTGGCCAAGCAATTCATGTCAAATGTTGCCATTTTATAATAATGGAAGTCTGAAAAAGCTACTGAAAAAGGATCTCTGAAAAATTATTTCAAACAAGCAGAAAAAAAAATTCCACAAAATCCCATGGTTCACAAAGATGAATATTTGTCTAAACGTCTGAAAGGAATTTGGGATTTTCAAAGGCACAGGCTTTTGGCAGTTTGCTTATTTTAATCCCATTAGAGCAGAGCTCAACCCTAATAAAGAATAAAGCAGCAATAGAAAGGAGAGTGAGTAGCATCTTATTTCGCAGGTCAGTTTTTTTACTCATAAGCAGTGAGTGAATTTAATAGTGGAAAATGGAAAGAGGAATTATGTCTAATCACATCTGGACACTCTGTGGTTCTCCACTTACTGTTTTTGAGTAAGATGTCTTCCTTAGCTCTCGAATTTGCAAATGCCAGTCACTTTTTGGGCATGACCAACACTTGTATGATGAGAAGAAGACTTCTTTCAAAGAGATTTACTGTCCTATTACATGTTCTCTCTCATATGGCTATAAAATGAATAAAGCCTAAAAATGAATCTTAAAAACATGTCAGTTATTATCTTTGATTACTAGAGAAACTTGCAGTCTTGTACGGACCTGTCTTTTTTCTTAAAATCATTAAATGTGCAATACAATACTTTGTGGCAGTTTAGACTGTAAGAGTTGGATTCCCACAAGGCTGGGTGTTTTCATTGACTTGAAGGCCCTGAAAGAATCCTCTGTCATGACAGCAAAATAAATGTGGAGTTCAAACAAAACTGTATTAGGGCTCAATTTAATTTTTATATTCTTTCTTGCTGTGCATAAGGCATGCAGGATTGAGACAATAATTCATGCATAAAATCTTCCCTTTCTCTCTCACGAGTTGCAGTGCAGAGACTATGATGTCTGTGAGTGGATAAAATGACTATCAGTGTTACAAAGCCAAACCTCTACATCTAAGTATGGATTTTCAGTTGATTTTTTAATGCAAAGTAATTTCTTGATACAAAGTCACTGTATACCTTTAAATAATATTTAAATACTCTGTTAATATTATGGAGAGTTAAACAGAGTTTGAAATGCTGCTGATCTTACAAATTTAAATAATAATAATATAAAAAAAATCTGCTGACACAATGTGTTAGAAACAAACCTATATAAAGGAGCAGTTAACCCAGAACTATTGTGAGATATATTATATATTGTTTGACATACTTTCATATGAGCAAGCAGAAGTACCACATCCTTTAGACTGTGGTAATGTGCCTTATTGTTAAATTCAATAGGAAAAGCTATTCATACTGTAGTATGATTGAAAAGAAAATTGAATCCTTTTGATGTTATAAATGTGTCTATTACTGCATGTGCACACAAATTTTCCATGGAAATTATGGTGAAAGTAGTGATTCTCCTAGAAAAATGCATTAGTGTTGACATGTTCAATTTTAGCCACATCAGAATATAAATACCCTTTAACCATGGTCAAATTGTTGGGAATGTATATAGTGAATCTACATAAGTCAGTTGTCTGTCTAAAACTGTATGTTCCTATAGTCCAGTTATGTTCTGTTTCAGCTGAAAGGGAAATTAAAAACAATGACTCGCACATATCACTGTTTTCTTACAATATTGTGTTTTAAAATATTTCAGTATGTGAAGTATATTTTGTATAGCTGTTCATGATTACTTTTAATTTTGAAAAACACAGTGTACTTAACAGGATTTTGGTTATGAAGCAAATCATGTGTGAGAGGTTGACTGTCCATTCACTTGCATGGCAATTGGGTCTGTGTATGAAGTGCTAAATTTTCCTTGTAATGGAGATAGTCTATGCTCCTTTGCATTGACAGTTGAATGAAAAAAAGAGTGTATCCAATAGCTAAAGATTTATGGTAGTGGCACTTCCAAAGTTTGCAGTTTGTCCAGGACCATAACTGGAAAAGACAAATGTTTTTTTTCTATCTGTGAAACCTACTGTATGCTGTCAGCTAAAATTACATACACGGTTTTAAAATGTATCACTCAATGCACTTTGTATATTAAGGTATATTAAGTTATAGGGCATAATGCAATAAGAACTAACCTGACATAAGCAGACATGAAAACATTATGTATACTGCATTGTAATTATATAAAAGCACCAATGTTTTTTAAGAGGGAAAACTTTTAATTCTTCAGAGCTCCCTTGGTATAGCTATGGCAGTAATTCTCCCTGTTGTTTTAACCCAGTGAAAAGTACACAATGTATGTTGCTTGCTTGTTTTTTGGTTTAGTGGTGGTGTTTTTTTTGTGGGTTTTTTTCAGGCTTAGTGGACAGAGATTTAACTTGCAGAGTATTCTAGCTGACTTCATAAATCGGTGGGTTGACCTTGGCTGGACACCAGGTGCCCACCAAGCCGCTCTATCACTCCCCTCCTCAGCAGGATGGGGAGGGGAGAAGATGTAATGAAAGGCTTGTGAGTCCAGATAAGGAGAGGGAGAGATCATTCACTAGTTACCGTCATGGGCAAAACAGGCTTGACTTGGGGAAATTAGTTTAATTTATTACCAATCAAATCAGGGTAGGATAATGAGAAAATAAAAACTAAATCTTAAAACACCTTTCCCCCACCCCTCCCTTCTTCCCGGGCTCAACTTTATTCCCGATTTTCTCTACCTCGTCTCCCCCAGTGGCACAGGAGGACAGAGAATGGGGGTTGTGGTCAGTTCATGATATGTTGTCTCTGCCGCTCCTTCCTCCTCAGGGGGAGGACTCCCCACACTCTTCCTTGCTCCAGCGTGGGGTCCCTCCCACAGGAGACAGTCCTCCATGAAAGTTCTCCAATGTGAGTCCTTCCTGGGGGCTGCAGTTCTTCACGAACTGCTCCAGTGTGGGTCCCTTCCACAGGGTGCAGTCCTTCAGGAACAGACTGCTGCAGCGTGGGTCCCCCATGGGGTCACAAGTCCTGCCAGCAAACCTGCTCCAGCGTGGGCTCCTCTCTCCACGGGTCCGCAGGTCCTGCCAGGAGCCTGCTCCAGCATAGGCTTCCTCCTCTGGACACCCACCTGCTCCGGCATGGGGTCTTCACCATGGGCTGCAGGTGGGGGTATCTGCTCCACCGTGGACCTCCATGGGCTGCCTCACCATGGTCTTCACCATGCAGTGCAGAGGAATCTCTGCTCTGGCCCCTGGAGCACCTCCTCCCCCTCCTTCTCCACTGACCTTGGTGTCTGCAGAGTTGTTTCTCTCACATATTCTCACTCCTCTCTCCGGCTGCAATTGCTGTTGCACAGTTTTGGGTTTTTTTCCCCTTCTTAACTATGTTATCACAGAGGGGCTACCACCGTTGCTGATTGGCTCAGCCTTGGCCAGCAGCGGGTCCGTCTTAGAGCCGGCTGGCATTGGCTCTATTGGACGTAGGGGAAGCTTCTAGGAGATTCTCCCAGAGGCTACCCCTGTAGCCCCCCTGCTGCCAAAACCTTGCCACGTAAACCAAATACAGATAGAAACCTAAAAGGGACCTCAGAAGGGCTTGCAGTTCCATATTTAGATGACAGACAATTTTATTTAATACCTGTATAGGTAGAATCTGTCCTAACGTCAGTTTCTCATACTACTGCAGTATGATTTATTTTTTTCCACTGGAGTAATGGAACTAGTTACATGAATGAGATAGTACTTTTTAAAAGTTTATCCTCTTATTCGCTTGCATTTAGCAGTATCTTGAATATTTTTAATTGAGAAGTATTTCTTTTAAGGTAAAAATTTAGGTTGCTTTTGTTTTTTTTCTTCCCCAGAAGGCTGAAGAGCCAGAGCTATAAATGTTTTTTCTTTAAGCAGATGATTTCCTTTATTGGACCCTAATACAGTGTTTGGGTTCTTTCAAGTGAATTATCAATCTCCTAACATTTAGGACATATATATAAAAACATCTTTTCAACTTAATAAGAATCCTGCTAATTTTTCTTGTCTTTTAGGGCAGAATGCTGGAAAAATTATATCATTAGTTGGTCTAATTTTTCTATATATTACTATTTTGATGTTTAAAATTAAACAGTGAAAACAATGGAATTGAAATAGAAGAGTGGTACAACATGAAGTGTGGAACAGTAGAAGGTTAGTTGGTAGCATTCCAATAATGGAAACAGCAGTCTTTCATGGTAAATCCCTAAAGTTCCTATTTAGCGAAGAAGAGCGCTGCCACCAAATCACAGAAATAAATATACTAAGAGGGAAGCAATTGTGCAAGGAATGTACAGAGAACAGAAAGGGTTGATTTATTTTACAGTAAACTCTGGATTCTTCTGACAGAATGCAGACTGCCTTCAATGGTTTGGACCCTTGTAAACTAAGGAACTCGGTCATTAAATGATTTTTAACACTGCAACCTCGGAACTCTGCTTGTAGTTTGGACAGTGGTAATGATTGAAACTCAGCTTATTGCTTAAAACTCAGAGTCATGTATGAGTATGTGAGAAAAAGTGAATCTTGATTCACAGAGGTGACTTTTTCTGCATTGAAACAAATGATTGTAATTGCAATTGCAAAAGAAGAGGGAAGACAGTGAAAATTACATTATTATACTGATTAGCTCATTGATATCCTTTGTTCTAAATCATTGGGAAGCTTCAGTTTAGCTGGAGGAGGAGAGGTGAAAAATATTTCTCTCTGCTCTACCTTCTTCTAAGAATAGGAACAATAGGATTTTCAAACGTGTTTTAATGACTGGGGAGAGATAATTCTTTTGATGTTTAATAAACCATGTGCTCTTAAATACTTAGGAGTATTCCATAATCATATTCTTCTTTTTTCTTTTTTTTTTTTTTCCCAAGGCTATCCCTCAGTTCCCTCAGTTTCTGTTTCCATAAATCTCAATGCTAGTGCACAGTCTTAGTAGCAGGTGACAAACCACTGCTGAACACAGATAGTGATACTGACAATGATTTTAGGAATGCAAGTTTAAAGATCCTCCTTGTCGTCTTCTTAATACTTTATTGCAAGATGAGCCTAGATGTTTATTTAAGTAAATAAATTATGATACAGTTTTCAAATTAAATTTCTGAATATACTTGAAAGAAAATTAAATTATTTAACAGAAAATAAACCTCAAGAAATGTAAGCAATAAATACTTACAAAGGCTTTGTTCAAAGAAAGAAGTAAACTTATAACTTGAAATGAAAAACTTCAGCTTTGTGTGTGTATTCTGAAATAGTATCATATCTGGAGGAGCAACCCACTGGGCGTTCTGGCATGTTTAAAAAGCAGAAGTCTGGATCTTCAACTAAGATACACATAGGCTATTTCAGAGTGAAAATTACTTTATATCCATCTAATTCCTCCTGGTGCGCTGAGTTTGTTATGCTCTTAATACATTTGAAATACTCTATGACCATTTTGAAATATTATCCCTCCAATAGAATGATAATTTCAAAATCATCTTTATAGTCAGTTATCTAATATATAAATTTTGTGCTGAGGTACTGGAACACCTTTCATCAAAATTAAACGTATGAATCTCTGTCTTTTAACGCTGCCAGCATGGACGAACTATGACGTTATTGTCATCATTTGTAAAATATATTGTTGGGTACATATTATATAAAACGTGAGTGTGCTGGTATTTTGGAAAGTAATTATGTACTTTTCTTTGTTTCCATTCTTTAACTTCTCCCTTCCTCTCTTTCCCTCCTCTCTCTTTCCATGCTCGTCAACTAAATTAGTGTATCTTTTCTAAATTGTTCAGAATCCAAGTACGGGTGGATATATTTACACAAAGTGAATTATGGCTGGATGCGTTCCTATGTCAACATGTGCCACGTTGATCTCTTATAAAGTAGATCATTATTCTCTGTGGCATAAATAGTATTACCAGACTGATATGATTAAAGCCAGTGAGTCATTAATTAGCATCTAATTAAAAGAGACCAGTAATGTGTCTATGTACACCAGCTATTGTGTTATGTTTTCCTTTACAGAAAAAAGTGATTCAAGCTTGCGTGATAATGTGCAAGTTACGTGTCTTTTTATATATTGTATATAATATAATGGGGGGGGGTGTGAGTCTGAGTATAATTTGTCAATTCTGCTGGAAAATTCTGTGTTATATTTGCAGAAATGAAACCCTAGGTTATAAGAAAAATATACTTCGGCAAGAGATATCTAAAAATGCAAAAAACATTTCTCTGAACACATTCAAGGTAAATGTTTTATTGTTGTGTGACTATACTAACACACATGAGCGATTTAACTGTTAATACATATGGAATAGAAACACAGTCTTTTTGTATTCCAAGACACTTGTAAAGTAAATTCACTGTGGGGGTGGGGAAGAAACTGTGTGAGTAAAATGAACCTGCTTAAGCCTAGACTAGCTCCTTACTTTCCACTTTTCACTGTCAATTGATTATTAACGAATCACAATGGTCTTAAATAGTGATGGCAATTCAGAAGAATTTCATGTAGATGAATCGCAAAGCATGGAGAAAAGGGTTTAAGAAAATCCATAAAGTGTGAGTGAAATACGTACACTAGGCCAGACTGAGTATTTCAGTTTGACAGGTTTGCTTGAACATTAATTAATCACAGTTTTACAGAATTGCATGATACACACTCATAGTTTCTTAATAAATAATTTGATTTATTCCTCTGTTAAAAATGCATTATTACTATATGTTTAAGACTGTATAAATGAAACTGCAATCAGAATATAATTAGCATTGACAATTTATTCTTCCAACTTTAAAACAATGCTTTAAACTTTGTCTTGTCTTTCATGTTTGCAGCCCGTACTTGACACATTATAAAGGTCAATGTGAAGATTGGAAAACTTCTTGCAAATGCTGATTTCGGAAAAGTTCTGATAAATTGTGATTTCTACCATTTTTTGAACTCTAATAATAATGCATCAGAAAAAGTTTTGGGGGAAGGAATTAGTCCCCTGTTCAAAGCAGAATAGAGGTTTATTTTGCATCATCATCCAAGTTTTCAAAAATGATATCAGAATCTTGCCTACAGATTTATAGGTGCAGAAAACAACATGTAAAAATTGAACAACTAGAACAACTTGTATAAAGTAAATTATGCTAATTCCCACAATTTAGACATTAACCCACTTTAGTGGTTATCTTTGGTCCATCTTTGTCCTGTTTTCTCTGTCATTATCTACTATATCCAGGTTTCCCCTTTCACATTTTGAATGACTTCTAAAGTTTCTGTGAAGTCTCTAATGCTGTTGTTTGAGACTAGTATATTTTTTTGTTCGGGGGTTCTCAAAGTGATTCCGAGGCATTAATTATTTAAGCTCATTAAATTCCTGTTAGGTATAATAGGTATATTAATTCCAAGTTATATTTTTCACGTGGGTAATTTAAGCCCAAACTACGAGGACGTTAAGTTTAAGCTCAGTACAGTACTAGGTTTTAGGTGCCTTGCTTCCCTGTGTTGAACCTTCTGTTAAAGATTTAGATTTTTTTATGTAATGCATTAAAAAAAATTAGAGTGAGATTCAAAATTTCAAACACAGAGCAGAAAATTAGCAAGTCTAAGGTTTTGCTGTTCCTTCAGGGCTGTGATACCTTAGTTGGGGCTGCAATGAGTTATACTGTCCATTTAATACAGACTGCCAACTTCAGGGTTAGTGCCTACACTTTTTCTTAGTTGTAATGATTAAGATGCACTTAACTTTAAGGAGAAGAAAAATGAGGGGAGGCAGTTGCCCTGGAAAGTGAGATAACTTAAGGTCAATTGCTTTTACAGTCTGAGGTTCTTCAATCCACATCTTGGGTCTCTTACGGCAGTGCCACACTTAACAGACTCCAGGTTGGGTTGAAGAGGCTTCTCACAAAGTCATTCTACGCTGTACTAGCAAGAACAAGAAATCTGCTGGGACAGACGAAGTACAAAAGAAAGCATAATCTTCTAGCTTAATGGTCCTAGAGCAGTTTCTGTATTATGAAAAAGTCTTTGTCATCCCGTATCTATCTGACCAATCATCTACTTATATAAAAAGATGAGCACAACCACATCACTATTGTAAAAGAAAAGTAGTAGGAGCAAATGCATTTTCTCAGTATCCTTTCCAGTGTTTATTAGAACTTCAGAGGACACTTGCTCTGTTGTAATCCTCAGTTAGGCCTAGTTTCTGGATCCAAACCATGCTCAAGCAAGGTATATGTGGCAGAAGCAGTGTCCTAGTGTTTTAAAACCAGAGAAAGGTGCATTTTTTTTTTTAATTAAAACATTCCCAGACTTAAACAGTTGTGAGAGGGTTGGTTTTGTTTGGGTTTCTTGTCCCCTAGGTGAACACTGCATTTAGGCAACTAAATTCTGCCCATTCTACCATACTACAGTGCCATAGCCTTTGACTGGGCTTAATTCTAAATGACTTTGCAAGACAAGGGGGCAGTGGCATACTCAGAACTAAAACTGGTACTGTCTTGACCTCTTAAATCTTTTTGAAAGACCACTGGAGTATTTCCATTTGAAGTCTTCAATTCTTGTCTTTAATTACTAAACCACTGTAGAAAATCTCAACAGAGATTTCTGATTATGATGATTAGGACTGTGATCTTTGTCAGACATCAGTTAGGCAGAGTTGTCTAGCTTATAGTGATATACTTATGCCTTTCCCAAGAATACAATAGTTCCATTATAGCCAGACTTGGAAATTTGTTGTTCTTTGTGGTTCTGGTTTGCTTGCTCTGAAACCTAGGAATTAGATGACTCTTCCTACTTCACATTCCAGTACCACAGCAACGTTTTCAATCTCTCATCTGAAAAATATTATTATTGGCCAAAGTTAAGCTCTTCCGAGTTTCCAGAGACTGTGAAGGTCCTGAAGATACTGAGAAATTTGACAAATGGGATAAAACTCAAACTTTGAGAAACTTGGAATTCAAGTGTGTGTGTGTGTGGGAAATCAGCATTAGAGCTTGGAAAATTTGTAGCTGAACCACTAAGTGAAAGATTTGGCTGTGTCCAAACAAGCACGTGTTTTAACTGAGCTGCAAAACACATTGTTTTGGTTTCAGAAGAAAACTAGCTAAGTTTTATGATAATCCATCTAGTGCAGACAAATACACTTACCATCCCAAAATGAGCATTCAAAATCAAATGGAAGTCATTGCTTGTTATAAATATTATCTTTTTCATACTGATTTTTACTTTGTAAACCACAAATTTGAAAGTAACCATGAAGGGTGTAAACCACAGAAACAAAATTGGCAGACTTCATATAGATGCAGTTCCCCACTTCTGGGATGCAATTCATGGAAACAGTAGCTTTGGAAGTACTGCCAAGGTAGGCTTTCTTTTTTTTTTTTTTTGGGGGGGGGGGGGGGGGAGGGGCAGGAGGAGGAGAAGTGAAAATAGGGTGTTGGAGATGGATGCTGTCATGAAGAACACCGAAAGAAACCTATGTTTCAAATACGTTATTTTAAAACTTGTTTAATCTATGCCCACAACGTAGTATCTTAGATTCTGTCACCTCTTTAGTTCTGACATATAAGTTTCTCTGGACTAACAAACATTAAGTATCCTAAGTTAATGCCTACGTACATATCCTTGCCCCCCAGCACTTTTATAGTAGCTACACAATAGCGCTGCCTCTTTCACTGTAATATTACGTGGCTTGAATTATTTCACATTTATTGTAGAATGCACAGGACAGGAGAATGGTGGCTGAGGTATGGAGCAGTGGTTAGCGCTCTATCTTGTTTGCACGCAAAAGCTTGCACTCAGTCCACATATTACTTTTTTCTAATGATCATACTCTTATTTAGTCTTACGAAGGGCACAATAAATGACGGAGGATAGCGGAACATAGCTTACTGTGTATAAGTAGCAGCCGGGAAAGCTGATATCTAAAACATTTAATAAACTTTTCACAGTTGATGTTATTTCAACAGTTTGAATAATAAATGAGAAATTAAAGCAGCTACTCCTGCTGTCATTTACCCTGGGGTAGGGCTAAGTCTGGAAGGTTATAAAATAGGTTACACTTGTTCACAGGCCTGTGTAAAACTGATGTGAGAATTTAATTAGGCCCAAAGTATCACTAGAGTGAGGAATATAAGCGGGAATATACATTGCTTGTTGCTAACATGTAAGAAAATTAATCTCATTAAGTGTCTTTTTACACTAAATTTGGGAAACAAATTATAGTCAATAAAATCAGTGATAAAACGTAGTTGTGTTCTAGGTGTTTCAAGATGCCAAAGAAAATTTGTTCAGGGAAATATCCATTAATAACCATAAAGATGCAATTTTTCTGTTGAAATCCATGAAGCTGTGGGCATTCAGAATCTCATAAGGGACCTCACTGCCACCTCACAGCAGAGGGTGCCTAATTGCCTTTCATCTCACTGAAGTTTTAAATAGAAGAAGGTACAAATTACTTTGTTTCTCATCAGTCAGCAAGCTGTTTATTGCAGTAAATGAGTCATGCCCCTGTATTTCTGCCATACTAGTTCAGAGGTCTACAGGTGTGATACCAACAATCAGAGATCTTATTATAGCCTGTAGGTGTAAAATTATTTTTCTTTCTTTGCATTCCTGCATAGATTTAATTTGCATTTTTTCCAGTATGCTTTCATATCCATCATCAGAAGTTCTCAGTAGTGATTACCAGCTTTTGTTGTTGTATGTTGCTTTTCTGCTATTTGGTAGAGTCTGTTTTTAATATTGCTTCTGACTACTGCATGTGCAGTCTTGTCTCAGCAGTTCAATCCTAAGTGTCAGGCATTCAATTAAACAGGGTATTTTATTTTATTCAAGGAGACTGCAGTGTGTCTAGCCCAGTAACTATCTGAGTGAGTAAGAAGGAAGGCAGGCAGATATATGGCATAACATCTGCAGCCAAATGTGAAAAGATCACAGGATTATCTTTTCTTTAACACTATTATTTCCTTTCAATGGAGTGTAAAATTTTGAGGGATGAAGTTTAATACTGGGTGTTATTGTAATAAGATTGGTTTTGCATGTGTGACATAACAGCAATACATTTGTATATCGGTTTTGGATAATACCACTTGGGTAGATGCACTTTAGGTTTTTTGTGAGTTCTTATACAAGACCATTTTAAGGCATGCATTTTCAGGTGTGTACGTACTGATCTATGTGTAATATTTTGAAAGTTTTACATTTCAACCAACTCTTTTCCATACGTTTGAAGTTCTTGAGTTCACTTGGACGTTGAAATTTGAATGCAAAAAATTATTCAGATGTGATTAAGAGTTTAAAATTCCATTCTTTATGCTACAAGTATGGTATTAACAAAATATGCTTACATGAGTAGTTATTACTTAAGCTGTAAACTTTTAAGAAGCACCCAGTGATTTAGTAGACAGTGACCTGTTTTCAAAAACAACTTTATACATTTAAGATCATAGCTGTGTCTTCTTTTAAACTTCACCTAAAACATGCTCCTGAGGCTCATCATCAGCATTACCTCATCATCTTGCCAGCATTACCAACCCACTGAAGTAAAAATAAATTGATG
This sequence comes from Calonectris borealis, assembly GCF_964195595.1. Classification (NCBI taxonomy): domain Eukaryota; kingdom Metazoa; phylum Chordata; class Aves; order Procellariiformes; family Procellariidae; genus Calonectris; species Calonectris borealis. The sequence goes on along the minus strand of NC_134325.1, from coordinate 7,181,402 downwards.
TGTTTTAAATAGCTTAAATAATAAGGTTTTGCTAGCTTGACTCATGTTGGTTGAAACTGGTTATTGAGTTTTCCCAGGAGTAAGCCACTGTTGGAGCAGAGGGGACAGAGCTTGCATGAGAGTCTGTTAAGTAGGTGAGGACTCAAGTTTATACCGTGTTGTGGTTTAACCCAGCAGGCAGCTAAACACCACACAGCCATTCGCCCCTCCCCCACAGTGGGATGGAGGAGACAATCGGAAAAAAGGTAAAACTCGTGGGTTGAGATAAAGACAATTTAAGAGGACAGAAAAGGAAGGGAAAATAGTAATAATGATAAAGGAATATACAAAACAAGCAATGCACAATGCAGTTGCTCAGCACCCTCTGACGGATGCCCAGCCAGTTCCCCCGAGCAGCGGTCACGCCCCTCCCCAGCCAACTCCCCCCTGTTTTTTTGTTCAGCATGACATCATGTGGTATGGAATATCCCTTTGGCCAGTTTGGGTCAGCTCTCCTGGCTGTGTCCCCTCCCAGCTTCTTGTGCACCTCCGACCTCCTCACTGGCAGGGCAGTATGAGAAGCTGAGAAGTCCTTGACTTAGTATAAGCACTGCTCAGCAACAACTAAACCATCAGTGTGTTATCAACATTATTCTCGTCCTAAATCCAAAACACAGTACTATACCAGCTACTAGGAAGAAAATTAACCCTATCCCAGCTGAAACCAGGACATAATCCTTCACCTACCACAGCTAAAGATGGAGGATTACATGTGCCTGTGACATAAAATACCACCTTTGATTTACTAGACACCTAAAAAACTATAAAGTCACTATTGAAAATAGGATTTGGACTTACAGATTTTCCCACAAGAAATAGTCTTGGTACAAGAGTTAGTCATCCAAGTGGGGCATATATTGTTACATATATTCAAATATACATATATTCAGTCGTTAGAGCATGGGACTCTTAATCCCAGGGTCATGGGTTCGAGCCCCACGTTGGGTGCCAAAAAGGACTGTAGTGGTTTAACCTGGCAGGCAACCAAACACCACACAGCTGCTCGCTCACTCCTCCCGCACCCCCACAGTGGGATGGGGGAGAGAATCGGGGGGGGGGGGGGAGTAAAATTTGTGGATTGAGATAAAGACAGTTTAATAGAACAGGAAAAGAAGGGAAAATAATAATAATAGAATATACAAAATGAGTGATGCACAATGCAATTGCTCACCACCCGCCGACCCAAGCAGTGATCGCTACTTCCTGGACTATGCCTCTTATTCATATACTGAGCATGACATCATATGGAATGGAATAGCCCGTTGGCCAGTTGGGTTACCTATCCTGGTTATGCTCCCTCCCAGCTTCTTGTGCACCTGGCAGAGCATGGGAAGCTGAAAAGTCCTTGACTAGTAGACTACTTAGCAACAACTAAAAACATCAGTTTGTTATCAACATTCTTCTCTTACTAAATCCAAAACACAGCACTACGAAGAAATTTAACTCTATCCCAGCCGAAACCAGGACATGAATGTAAAATATCAAATGGTCTAAGTAATAGTATAACTAATAGTTTACAGGTGATTTGAACATTGACAGCTGTTACTGTACATTTAGATAACATACAGAGTGCTAACTACAACCACAATCTGAGTCAGCATTACAGTTAATTGCCATTCAGGAGCAGTGTTTTCCGCTGGAATTTATTTGCAGGTCAAATGGCAGGAAACTGATGATGTAAAGTTCATAGATCTGAAAAATTTAAACAGAACAAGACAAGCTTAATGTCTACATGCAGGACTAGATAGCTGAACATTTCTTATATGAACTACCTAAGTACAATTGACATTACTGAATGCGATTTCTTTAAATAATGCAGCCCCACTTACATCCAACTTTCAAAGACAGAAATATGGTAAGACTAGATCTGTTAGTATAAGCCATCTCTCATGATAAACTCTTACTTCTCAAGCTGTATTGTATTTTTCAACCTTAATAGAAAGAAGTCAAAAGGAATGACTTTTTCTCAACAACAGACTGCTGCCTTCTCTTTTCTCTTCAGATAAGGATAATGCATTGTCAAGAGCTGAACTAGCTCCTGCTGCTGTATTAATTAATACCACCACCTGGATCTATCAACAGCAAGACAGCCAGATTCACACTAGGGGATAAAAAACAATCTGCACCTTGTCAGCCCTGCCACACTGGGAGTAGTCACAGGTCTGCAGCCCCTGGTAATTACTCACCCGGGTCTTCACACTGCCTGCATTTCCATTTTGATTGTTGACATTGCACAGTACTGCCTCATCTGCCTAAAAAGGTGGGAAAAAGTGAACAAAGTATGTCAGGCCTGGTAATTATACTACTGTCACCTCTCACTCTCCCAGCTATTGGACCCCATCAGTAAAATGATAGTTGTCAGTCTCCTGTTAACTGTTTCATTAAAAGGGAATGATTATGTTAAGTTGAGTGAATGAGTTGACACTAAGAATCAACACCTTTTGAGCAGCTGTGAAAACATTTAGAATGGATTTATGTACCAAAAGCCTAAGTGGAATGAGAAAGAAAAACTACAGGTTGAACAAATTAATAAAAAAAGGGAAAAAAATCTTAATTCAGATTAATTTTGTGTGGTTGGAAGAACGGGTTCAAATTCCTGAAAGGAAAATAAACCTGTATTTTTAAGGGTCTGCATATATTTAACAGAAAGCACCTATAAAATCATGAATTAAACTCCACTGAGAGGGATTCTCTGTGTTGTGCCAGCAGATGTACATTTCCAATACATTTCACTTTTTTTTTAAAGTATTTGTGATTTTCATCTGTTGGTGTCAAACAGACCATTTGTTTCAGGACGGGAGAAGGAAATGTCAATGGTTTCTACGTGAAACAGAAAAACTAGGCTAAGAATATGTCAACAATTCTGACCCATATTTAAGGACTGAGAGCATAACTCAGTGCATGCTTTTGTTGTGGATTCCACAGGATGAATCCACAATGTTCGTTAAAACTCATTTGGATTTGTTAATATAGAAAGTATCATATCAAAACTGATTTACAGTATAGTTGACAAGCTGATTGGGGAGAATCAGTGAACCAGAGAACCAATGATATGAGTAGAGAACTTCAGACATGCTTCTACTTAGTTTGCTGAATTCTCTTAAATCTAATAGTACAGAAGGAAGCCGTTAATAATGTTGATGCATAGAGTGATAAGGCATATATGGAGAGATGGGTGTTAAAGGGGATCTTGTTTTAAGGCTATGAACATGTTCATCACTTGTGGGATATTGGAGGAGATAGGGAAGGAGGTCTTTGTGAGTCAGAAATCCAGGCTAAGACTGTTAAACTCGGTGCTATTTATTTTCCATTTCTTAACAGAATGAATTGTCAGGTGAAGATCAGCTATCAGTAGTTTAGATATATGTGGAAAATGCAGCCTTTCATGCATTATGGAGATAATGATGGCTAAATACTACTTAATGAGCACTTACTGGTGTTTGTAACTCAAATTGATCACCTTCTGTAGCAAGAAGAAAAGAATTCCAAATTTATACTCACCTTGAAGTCCAAGCTATCTCCTGCTCATACCAGTAATCAATAGGACTTGTGTATTTGTTATATTTTGTCAGAGAAAAGGTAATAGAGATATTTATAGCCAGTTCAGAGGACAAAGATTCTCCCATACTTCTACTACAAAGAACAACCACCTAACCAACCAACCAAACAGGAGGGTTACTGTGAGCTCCAGAACAGAATTTAAATCCCTGTAGCGTCCATTGTTGATGTTGTTGTTGTTATTATTATCATTATTCTGAAGCATGGATATTTAAAATTTCTGCAAGAAATGTCCCTTTTAATGGTCAAAAATACAAGTTTGTTGAACCTAAATGTTTCAAAAAAGGTTCAAAGAGAACACATAGCTTTGATGGAGGGATAGCACTTTCTAGTGATGTCTTTTCCTGAGTCATTGTTTGAGCAACACTTATATTCCCATTTTGTGGCTTCATTCTCATAGGTAAACTCAGTTAAATAATGTTTGTACATGGAGATGTCCAGGAAATAGCTAGACAGAAACATCACATACAGTCTGAAAGGTTTACTCCAAAATATTCCAAGGGGCAAAAAAATTCTTTGTCTCTGCCACAATGTCTGCAGCAACCTGGCATGGATGAGCTCATTCAGATGAGCTAGTTCAGATAAACTAGATTTTTAACTTTACAGCACTTTTATTGTCAGTTCTACAAAGCACCTCCTAGGTGCTTTAGTCTGAGACAAAAGATAAAAAACAATATCAAGGTAAGGACCAAACAAAATAGAATTTGCAGTCAAACAGAATCATTAAATCCATACAAAGATTCCCCAAATAGTCTTACTGGGATATGGTCAACGGGAAAGGGTTTGAAAGGGCCTGTTGAATCTGGCAAATCAGCAAATGGTTACAGGGCTGATACCACAGCCCAGGGGTTCAGCTGCTTAGACCATGGGACTTACTTTGAGAAGCCTGGTCTACTGGGGCTGATGGGGTCCATTCGTCAGAGAAGGGGAAAGAGCATCTTCGGTCATAGGCTTGCCAAGCTGGTGAAGAGGGCTTTAAACTAAAGTTGCTGAGGAAGGGGAACCTCAATCCATCCCACTCCTACCAGTTTGATGCCAGGGCCAGCAATAGATGCCCAGAGCCTGGAGGAGCATCGCGGGTCAGCAGAAGAGCACCTGAAGAGCAGCACAAAGGAACTCCAACCAGTAAGACAGCTTCATCGGGGACCCAACTTAAATGCCTCCATGCAAACGCACGTAGCATGGGGAATAAACAAGGGGAGTTAGAGACGTGCGCACGTCTCTGCAGACGTGGGCTACAATCTTATTGGCATCACGGAGACGTCGTGGGATGGCTCCTATGATTGGAGTGTTGGAATGGAAGGATACAGGCTCTTCAGGAAGGACGGGCAGGGGAGACGAGGCGGGGGTGTCGCCCTCTATGTCAATGACCAGCTGGAGTGCATGGAGCTCTGTCTGGGGATGGATGAGGAGCCGATCGAGAGCTTATGGGTCAGGATTAAAGGGAGGGCAGGGACAGGTGACATTTACGGTGGGGATCTGCTCCAGGCCACCCGACCAGGAAGACCGAGCAGATGAGGCCCTCTACACACAGATAGGAGCAGCTTCACATTCACAAGCCGTGGTCCTCATGGGGGACTTCCACCACCCCGATATCTGTTGGAGGGACAACATGGCAGGGCATAAGCAATCTGAGCGGTTCCTGGAATGCGTCGATGATGACTTCCTTCTCCAAGTGATAGAGGAGCCAGCGAGGAGAGGTGCTATGCTGGACCTTGTTCTCACCAACAAGGAGGGGCTGGTGGGGAATGTGAAGCTCAAGGGCAGCCTTGGCTGCAGTGACCATGAAATGGTGGAGTTCAAGGCCCTTAGGGCACCGAGGAGGGCGCACAGCAAGCTCACTACCCTGGACTTCAGGAGAGCAGACTTTGGCCCCTTCAGGGATCTGCTTGGTAGAGTGCCATGGAACAAAGCCTTGGAGGGAAGAGGGCCCCAAGAAAGCTGATTAATACTCAAGGATCACCTCCTCCAAGCTCAGGAGCAATGCATCCCAACAAAGACAAAGTCAGGCAAAAACACCAGGAGGCCTGCTTGGATGAACAAGGAGCTCCTGGACAAGCTCAAACACAAAAAGGAAGCCTACAGAGGGTGGAAGCAAGGACAGGTAGCCCAGGAGGAATACAGAGAAATTGTCCGAGCGGCCAGGCATGAGGTTAGGAAAGCTAAAGCCCTGATAGAATTAAATCTGGCCAGGGATGTCAAGGGCAACAAGAAAAGCTTCTACAGGCACATCAGGGATAAAAGGAAGACTAGGGAAAATGTGGGCCCTCTCCGGAATGAAACGGGAGACCTGGTTACCTGGGATATGGAGAGGGTGGAGGTACTCAATGACTTTTTTGCCTCAGTCTTCACCAGCAAGTGCTCAAGCCTCACCGCCCAAGCTGCAGAAGGGAAAGGCAGGGACTGGGAGAGTGAAGGGCCGCCCGCAATAGGAGAAGAACGGGTTCGAGACCATCTAAGGAACCTGAAGGTGCACAAGTCCATGGGACCTGATGAGATCCATCCGTGGGTCCTGAGGGAACGGGCGGATGAAGTTGCTAAGCCACTATCCATCATATTTGAGAAGTCGTGGCAGTCCAGTGAAGTTCCCACTGACTGGAAAAGGGGAAACATAACCCCGAGTTTTGAAAAGGAAAGAAAGGAAGACCCGGGGAACTACAGGCCAGTCAGTCTCAGCTCTGTGCCTGGGAAGATCATGGAACAGATCCTCCTGGAAGCTATGCTAAGGCACATGGAGGACAGGGAGGTGATTCGAGACAGCCAGCATGGCTTCACCAAGGGCAAGTCCTGCCTGACCAACCTAGTGGCCTTCTAGGATGGAGTGACTACATCAGTGGACATGGGAAGGGCTACAGATGCTGTCTGTCTGGACCTCTGTAAGGCCTTTGACACGGTCCCCCACAACATCCTTCTCTCTAAACTGGAGAGGTATGGATTTGATGGGTGGACTGTCTGGTGGATGAGAAATTAGTTGGATGGTCGCATCCAGAGGGTAGTGGTCAACGGCTCAATGTCCAGATGGAGATCGGTGACAAGTGGTGTCCTGCAGGGGTCCATATTGGGACCGGTACTTTTCAATATCTTCATCAGCAACATAGACAGTGGGATCGAGTGCAACCTCAGCACGTTTGCAGATGACTCCAAGCTGCGGGGTGTGGATGACACGCCTGAGGGATGGGATGTCATCCAGAGGGACCTGGACAAGCTCGAGAAGTGGGCCTGTGTGAACCTCATGGGTTCAACAAGGCCAAGTGCAAGGTCCTGCACCTGGGTCAGGGCAACCCCGGATATCAATACAGGCTGGGGGATGAAGGGATTGAGAGCAGCCCTGCCAAGAAGGACTTGGGGGTACTGTGGATGAAAAGCTGGACATGAGCAGACAATGTGTGCTCGCAGCCCAGAAGGCCAACCGTATGCTGGGCTGCATCAAAAGCAGCATGGCCAGCAGGTCGAGGGAGGCGATTCTGCCCCTCTCCTCTGCTCTGGTGAGACCTCATCTGCAGTCCTGCGTCCAGCTCTGGAGTCCTCAGCACAAGACAGACATGGACCTGTTGGAGCGGGTCCAGAGGAGGGCCATGAAAATGATGTGGGGGATGGAACGCCTCTCGTAAAAGAAGAAAGGCTGAGAGAGTTGGGGTTGTTCAGCCTGGAGAAGAGAAGGCTTTGGGGAGACCTGATTGCAGCCTTTCAGTACTTAAAGGGGGCTTATAAGAAAGATGGGGACAGACTTTTTAGCAGGGCCTGTTGTGACAGGACAAGGGGGAATGGTTTTAAACTAAAAAGAGGGTAGATTTAGACTAGATATAAGGAAGAAGTTTTTTACAATGAGGGTGGTGAAACACTGGCACAGGTTTCCCAGAGAGGTGAGGGATGCCGCATCCCTGGAAGCATTCCAGGTCAGGTTGGACGGGGCTCTGAGCAGCCTGATCTAGTTGAAGATGTCGCTGCCCATGGCAGGGGGGTTGGACTAGATGACCTTTAAAGGTCCCTTCCTATCCAAACTATTCTATGATTCTATGATATGTCACTGAGTAGAAATCACTAAGTGCTCAGTGCTTGACTTTCCGTTTGTTTCTGTTGGAATTTCTGTGTTTGAACTACAAATCTGACAATTTTAGTCCTCCTTTGAGAAACATGTCTCTCTGTGTCAGCTTTAAAGATCCATAATAAAGGGGTTCACATTGTAACTCCCTCAAATTGTAAGAGGCAGCTGTTGGTAGAGCAGTTGAGGTCAAAGGGGTTTAACTTTGGAAGCTTCTTTTAATTTGCTCAACATTTTCTAACTTCCAGTATCTTCTGCCAACTCTAAGTCAGGGCGCTTGGCAATTATTAGTGTATGGAGTGTGATGGATTGAAGAGAGGGCTGAATGTGTAGCTCTTTGCTGCTTTGGGGGTTGAAGACTTCTCTGGAGTTGGCAATGAGGCATGTGTTATTTCTTATACCATACTTTTTAGGCTGTTTTGTTGCTCAGGAAGGGTAGGATGGTTTGGTGTTGCTTTTAAGGACTATAAATTTTGTGCTTCAAAATATTGTGTGTTATTAAATCTGTTGCCCACTGTTAATTAGGGAAATGATGACCAAACCAAGAAATTGGTAGGCGCACTATTGGTTTATTCCTATAGAAAAAACAATATTAAGTTTTTTATTTCCTGTAGAAAAATTCTTGTACCTGATGCCAAAGTAACCAGCTGTGTATTACTTCGTGTTTACATAATGCTAAACCAAGGAATTCAGAAAAGTGCTGTAAGTAATAGTTAAAGAAACCCTTTCAGCCAGAAATGGTTAGTGCAAAATAAATAAAAATTCTTTGGAAGCAAGTCTTCCTGAAATACAATTTGAATTCACAAAACAGAATTTCTTTATGAAATAATTTACAGGAAGATAATGTTTATTTCTAATGTCAAGTTGTATAAACTGCAGGTAATGTAGGTAAAGAGCATACATTGCCCTGGTGTGTTTCGCTTCTAAATAAATGTTGTGTTTGTGTATCTATTCCGTTTTTAAAGTGGCAAAACAAATAGGCTGATTAAAAAGCAATACCCTGACAACAGTTGTGTAGCCAAAGGTGCTGCTTATTCTAGCTCAGTTTTCTATTAACTCTTCCGTTCAACTTCTTTCATCATCTTTAGCCACTTAAGTATCGTTTAGTATGAGATATGCAGTGGTAATTTAGTTCTTCACATGCTCCTTTTCTTTCACCTCATGTTTTTGTGTGATTGAGATTAAATAGATTTTGAAATAATTTTGCAATGATACTTGTAAACCAGATACAGTGAAGTGCCAAAGACAGTAAAATTACTGCATCACAATGCTGGCAAATAATTTTAAAAACTGAGACATGACATTCCATTTTATTTTAGTTTGAAACCTATTAAGGTTAATGAGTGGGGTCTTCTCTTGTCTTCTGTCATCTTGTAATTGCTGCATCAGGTCACAAACCCTTTATATAAAAGTCATATAATAGTAATAAAAAAAGCTCTGCGTTTGAATCAAATGAGTCAGTAGTTCTACTGTAGCAGAGGTGCGGGAGCTGTTTTTTTTAAACCAACGTGTTATATATCAGTATGCTCAGAAAAAGAGGAAAATGTCCTTTTCATCAAATATAATTCATTACTAACCATAAACCAGCCCACAAATAGATGCATCCTTGTCATCTTGTAGTCTGCTTATTCTTTCCTCCCATCGGAGGTTCTGGGAGTTCAGAAATCTGTGAGTACAACGTTGTCTCCCTGTCCATAACAATGGGGGTTATGGACAAAAAATAATGAATATTCAAGGGGACTGGTCTACTATACAGAACTATCATGATACTATTTTTAAGGAGTGCATTTAAAACACAGAATTGTTGACATAAACCATTCTCTTGGTATATTGTTTTGAGCTACAAACCTACTCTGTAGATTTGTTGTCTTAAGTTTGTTTTGTCATGAAAAAACTTTCATTGATCAAATATCTTCTGCACATTTTCCCTGTCTTTTTTTACTTGTAATCTATTATTAAAGTGCTTATTTAAATTCAAGGGTAGAGACAGAAACTGTTTTACTCTATTTAAAAGTTTCTGAATATACGGGCAGGTATCTACCCAGTAGAACTACCCAGCTGAGGAATATACACCTAGGAACACATAGCAATTAGATATAGAGAGAAGTCTAGAAGTTATGTTTTGCTAATTCATGCATTCTTCTAATATAGTTTATCCATGTAAACAAATCGTAGCTCAAAAAAGTGATCAAAATTTTAAACTGTATTTATACATCAACTCTGCTGATGCTGTTAATAACCTTATCTTCTGCAGGTCTTCCTCAAAATGTCAAAGATTTCTGCCAATAAAGGCAAGCAGCCCATAAGTGAAAGTTCAGTATATTATATGTTTAAATCAAGCAACAATGCTGACTTGCAGACTGAAGATTCCCAAACTACACATATTTTGTTAGTTAGCTATTTTAGACTTTATATGTTCACATACTTAAAAAAATTGTAACACTTCTAACAGCTTTAAGTAGATAGTTATTTTACATTCCCCTAATACAATAAACAGCATAAGCGATAAATATAAACATTGTGTATAATAAAGTCCAAATTCTGATTTTGATAGGTTAACTAGAACTAGAATTCTGATTTTTTTTTCTCCCTCTCACTGACACATTTTTCTCACAGAAGTCAGAAAAAATATTCAGAAAAAATATCATGTTTCTTGTACTTTGATTTCTCTGTGATTTAGTCTATAATGTTTGTTTTGTGCATTCTTTTTCCAAAGTATGTGTACTGTATGTTTTTTTGAGTAAGAGAAGATGCCCATTTGATTTATCTCTGAACAGGGGAGATCTAGGAGGAAGAGCCTAAAACTATATTTGTTCTGCAAAATGTATTGTTCAGGCTCCAGTGATTTTTTTTTCAGAGAGCTACATTAGATAAGTTTAGGAAAAGATGTAGTTTTAAAACTACTTGTTCTTGAATATTTTGATTATCAGAAGAGAGTCACAAAGTTCTCAGAGGGATATTTGTTCTCCATCCTCCCCACCCACTCTCCTGCCCCCAGGATACAGTAAAAAAACCCCTCCTGATACTTGAGAGACTTTACTAAAAATTGTTGAGATGAAATGTGAAATAAATTCCTTTTTTAGAATATTACAAGGGAATGGAAATAGACATTTAAAAAGAACAAGCTTCAACAAGAAGTAGTTACGATACAGTTCTGGCAAACCAAGTTGTTTCAGCTCAAATTTCTTCAGCTCAAATTTCTCAAGATCTGACGGAGTAAATCTCTGGCTCAAACTGTTCTTAAAATGTTGGACCCTGTTCTGCAGCCTCCTGGCACAGAACTGCTACAAAAAAAGTCCAGTTCCATGGACATTTCAAATGTGGAGAAATTAGAATGCATTGGGATTAAGTCTTTGGGTATAAAATTTTAGAGAGATAGATTCTCTTATCAGCTCTGTCACGCACCATACTGTATCTGGATCTTGCTGAACTGAATCAGGCTGTAAGTCTGTATGTGTTTCAACTTCTTCTCTAACATGGAGAATAATAATACTTGCATCTCGATCTTGCATGGCCCTCGGAGTGAGAGATGTTGAGAAATTGCTATGATAGTGTCTCTCTAAATACACAAACTTTACTACAGTGTTTTGTTTTAAAAGCAATGTTAGTCTATGTGTATTTGTTTGATTAGTTTAGTCTGTGTTAAAAGATTGTAGTGAAAAGATAATTGTAGAGTTTTTAAGCTACATCATGTAGACTTTTCCCTTCCATTCTCATGTCTAGTCAAATACCTCTTAACATTAACATATGTAAAATTCTTGTCATTCCTTAGATTACAAGACGTAGATGATGATACCTGTTTGGACCACATATCTAGCAATAAACTGCTGTGCTAACAGTGTCTTGCAATTATGCATTAATTCATTTTAGGCAGCCAAAATCATTATACTGGTAACATATGACAGTTTGGGATTTTGGTTTCTTTCAGCAAAGAAAATAAAGCAAAGTTTTTGGTGCTTTTCTTAAATTGCTAAACATATGTATTTTATACAACCTTCCATATATGTCTTACTCTCTCTTCTTCACTAGCAGATTCCAGAGTTGGAAACAGGGGTAAACAATGCATGACCAGGTAGCAAGATGCTAACAAGCTATAAAATATTTATTTTGGCATATTGTTTTCTCACTAAATGATATATGTCACTACCATTATATGGAAATCAGCCGCACAAATGACTTGCACATCAATACGAAAAATTAACATGTCTATTTTTAGAGATCCTAATTTTTAAGCAAATATATCAGAGAGAGACAATATGCAACATAAGCTGCATGTATGTAAATGGATTTCTACACAGTGACAATATATGAATTTCTTTGAACAGTATTAATTTCCACATCTTTCCAATTCTCAGTTGTTTTCTTTTCTTGAGGTCTTCAGTCCAGCCATGTAAAGTCCATTTGTGCATTGTGTAGTAAAAAGGAGGCTCCCTTGTGTGAGAAGAACTCCTTCCATCGTTGTGCCTGTGGAGCATTGAAAGTGAAGTGAGAGAATTGCTTCATAGTGTCACAATTCTAGTGATTTAAAACAACAAAAAAAAAGGCAATTGATGATTTACAAGAACATTGCTCTTTCACTGTTAATAACAGGGATTTCCATGACCTGTTTTGCTCCATTTAAAAAGACAGGACAATTGAACTAGTGTACTGAAACTGTCTTAGGAAATGCAGTTTCTTTGCTGCACACTACAGATGTGTATTCTGTTTTTATTCCCCTCCAGACTTCTTAAAATCACATTGTTATCTTAGTCTTTGAAATGTAAAAATGCTGGGACATCAAAGAAATATTGTGATGGTCAAAGAAATTTAGAAGGAGAGTGTATATAATGAATACTTAACACCGGAGGTTTACTTCATTTTTTTGTGAAGATATCCATTGTAGCAAGTTAGAGCTGGAAAATGAGGCATGAAATTGTTTGTAGAAGGTTCAGTAAATTGAATGTTAAGCATTTGTATGTTTGCTGCAAAGCTAAGCTTGCAATTTTAGTCATAACATTGGTATCTTTGCATTTGTTCTGTAGCTTGTTTAACAAAAAGCAGACAAGAAAACCTTACAGCAGCTGAGAAAAATATTTTGAGGAATATAAAAAGAATACAAAGACCAGCTCTTCAGGAGATACAAATGAGGACGGCCTCCTTGATTAAAGTGGTGTTTTGCTCTAGCTGAGGATCTGAGAAGTGCAGTGAATTAACATTCTCAAAACTTGCGCAATGGGATTCAAACCTACCATATGATCTAGAGCCAGATAGGCTGCCACAGAGCTACTCGGATCTTCTGCTACCATGTTTATACAGCTTGTAGTATTTGAGGTTGCTTGTTTAAAGCTTGCTTCTCTGCCTTTGCCAGTGTTCTTCATTCCCACAGTACTTGCCCTTTAGGAATCTTCTGCTTACAGAAGTCTGAAATCTCTCTTTTGATTCTGTTGCCTTTAGTCAAGATTGCCTGTTGTAGAAACTTTTCCCTAAGTTAGTAGTAAGTTGCTGTCGTGAATGAGTGGTTTAGAGGCCACTCAAAGAATCACTGTTGATGATATTAGCAGAAAGTGATTTTAATAGAAATGTATAAAAGTGCGACTTAGCAGAGTTCGATGGCAAGGTCCACTCTATCGCTTACTACACAGATGAAGCATACAAAGGAAAAGAGCATGGGAAACTGAGAAGTCCTTGGCTAATGTAAACACTGCTTAGCAACAACTAAAACATGAGTGTGTTATCAACATTATTTTCATACTAAATCCAAACACAGCACTATACCAGCTACTAGCAAGAAAATTACCTCTATCCCAGCCGAAGCCAGGGTATTGCGTTAGAACTGAGTTGGGATGATTTATACAGAGGCCAAGAATGAAAAGGTTAAGGGAGACCCTCCCATTGAGTCATGAGGTTCAGAGAAGACCTGGCTGGATCCAATCTTAGTCTCAGACTTGGGCAACGGTATATGTCTGATACAAAAAGGGTAAGAAAACCCTCCCATTGAGTCATAGAGTTCAGAGTAGACCCAGCTAGGCCTACCCCTCGTCCCAGACTTGGTCAACGGTATATGTCTAAAGATTATGTGTTTAGCAGCAGTCTAAGGTTCATTTACAATCTTAAGATAGAGCATAAGATTTTAGCAGACTATATTTGCTAGCAGGTACTTTCATCAATACACACACACACGCACACGGATGCGAAGATGGATAAATGTACAAAGATATACCTGTTAAAAATCCCCCTCGAATTCAGTGAAATACTCACGTAAAATGTCTTGGCATTTCTCAACGGGCGAAGGGTTGATCCTTGAGGAGTGTTGCAGCCCAGGTCCCGTGCCAGCCGGCGATGGTTCTCCAAATATCACAAACTCAAGAGTTTGCAAACTCTGAGGAGCGTTTCTCTCGGAGGGAGATTCTGGGCGCAACCCGCTGCGGTCCAGGAGAGCTCAAAGGGTCTCACTTAGGACCACCATCTATAGGTGCGCAAGATGATTGACTTTAGTCATCTGTAAATTTCCATCCTGGCCACAGTCCAAGGCAGTAGTGACTAAAATTCTGAAGGTTTCGGTTTGAACCAACTCAGATAAGGTGGCACCTGTACAGGCAGTGGGAGTACGTTCCCAGCCTTAGCCATGGAGAGTTTGATATGGTCAATGAGCGCTCAGCCATCAGACTCAGTACAGCAAGGCTGAGGTTTCATGGGAATTTCTGAGATCAACAAGCGGCCCAGGAGAAGGGGGGGGGAAAGCACCACCACAGTTGCATCATGTGATGGGTGATCACATTCTCCCATGACAGAGGATGTCATATGACCTGTCGTATGACTAGAGGTATGTGCACCTGGGGCTGCCTACAAATGTTAATGTGGTGAATGGTATTTTTGAAATGGGAAGGAAGCACCATGGAGTGGCCTGCTAAAACTATTTATACTGCCTGTGTTTTTCTGTTCTAACCCAAGAAGCCCCTGGAACAGAGGACAGCATAATGAAATTAATGTTTTACTAGCCCGGGATTAGTCCATGTGCTGTAGAATATGCATCACGGTTTCCCATCTTTTTTCTCCACATCCTGTTTCAAGTAACAGTAGCACTTTCAAACTTGCATGACGGTTAGCTAGCTTAAGCCAACAGAATTGCCTAGAAATTAGAATCATAGAATCATTAAGGTTGGAAAAGACCTCTAAGATCGTCGAGTCCAACCGTCAACCCAACACCACCATGCCCACTAAACCGTGTCCCTAAGCGCCTCATCTACGCATCTTTTAAATACTTCCAGGGATGGGGACTCAACCACTTCCCTGGGCAGCCTGTTCCAAGGCCTGACTACTCCTTCAGTAAAGAAATTTCTCCTGATGTCCAATCTAAACCTCCCTTGGCGCAACTTGAGGCCATTTCCTCTTGTCCTATCGCTAGTTACTTGGCAGGAGAGACCAACACCCACCTCACTACAACCTCCTTTCAGGTAGTTGTAGAGCGCGATGAGGTCTCCCCTCAACCTCCTCTTCTCTAGGCTAAACAGTCCCAGTTCCCTCAGCCGCTCCTCATAGGACTTGTGCTCCAGGCCCTTCACCAGCTTCGTTGCCCTTCTTTGGACACGCTCCAGCACCTCCATGTCCTTCTTGTAGTGAGGGGCCCAAAACTGAACACAGTATTCAAGGTGCGGCCTCACCAGTGCCGAGTACAGGGGCACGATCACCTCCCTACTCCTGCTGGCCACACTATTTCTGATACAAGCCAGGATGCCGTTGGCCTTCTTGGCCACCTGGGCACGCGGCCGGCTCATGTTCAACCGGCTGTCAATGAGCACCCCCAGGTCCTTTTCCTCTGGGCAGCTTTCCAGCCACTCTTCCCCAAGCCTGTAGCGTTGCATGGGGTTGTTGTGGCCGAAGTGCAGGACCCGGCACTTGGCCTTGTTGTACCTCATACAATTGGCCTCAGCCCATCGATCCAGTCTGTCCAGGTCCCTCTGCAGAGCCTTCCTACCCTCGAGCAGATCAACACTCCCGCCCAACTTGGTGTCATGTGCAAACTTACTTGAGGGAGCACTCGATCCCCTCATCCAGATCGTTAATAAAGATATTGAACAGGACCGGCCCCAAAACTGAGCCCTGGGGAACACTGCTCGTGACCGGCCGCCAACTGGATTTAACTCCGTTGACCACAACTCTCTGGGCTCGGCCGTTCAGCCACTTTTTTACCCAGCGAAGAGTGTACCTGTCTAAGCCGTGAGCCGCCAGCTTCTCTAGGAGAATGCCGTGGGAGACAGTGTCAAAGGCTTTACTGAAGTCCAGGTAGACCACATCCACAGCCTTTCCCTCATCCACGAGGCGGGTCACCTGGTCATAGAAGGAGATCAGGTTGGTAAAGCAGGACCTGCCTGCCATGAACCCGTGCTGGCTGGGCCTGATCCCCTGGTTGTCCCAGACACAGCTTGTGAGCATCCTCAAAACGAACCACTCCATAATCTTCCCCAGCACCGAGGTTAGGCTGACCGACCTGTAGTTCCCCGGATCCTCCTTCCGGCCCTTCTTCTAGATGGGCGTCACATTGGCAAGCCTCCAGTCATCCGGGACCTCCCCAGTTAACCAGGACTGCTGGTAAATGATGAAGAGTGGCTTGGCAAGCTCCTCCGCCAGCTCCCTCAGTACCCTCGGGTGGATCCCGTCCAGCCCCATAGACTTGTGAGCGTCCAGGTGGTGTAGCAGGTCGTTAACTTCTTCCTCTTGGATTATGGGGGGTTTATCCTGCTCACTGTCCCTGTCTTCGAGCTCAGGGGGCTGAGTGGCCTGAGGATAACTGCTCTGACTATTGAAGACTGAGGCAAAGAAGGCATTAAGTACCTCAGCCTTATCCCCATCCTTGGTGGCAACGTTCCCCCCGCTCCGCATCCAATAAAGGATGGAGATCCTCCTTGGCTCTCCTTTTGTCATTAATATACTTGTAAAAGCATTTTTTGTTGTCTCTCATGACAGTGGCCAAGTTGCGTTCTAGCTGGGCTTTTGCCTTTCTAATTTCCTCTCTGCACATCCTAACGAGATCCCTGTACTCTTCTTGAGTTGCCTGCCCCTTCTTCCAAAGGTGGTAAACTCTCCTTTTTTGCTTCTTATTGTTTCTTATTTCCTCCTTACTCTGCCACAACCTTCTGAAAAGAAAAGATTTAAATAATTTTCTCATGACGTGGTGAAGGTAAAGCGTTTCAGTCTTCTAGAGTCACCATAGTCTGAGGAACAGATTTGTAGTATTACCAAATTGCATTAACTTGCAGTAAAGTTGAGTTTGGGTCCCAGGTTTTAGCTGTGCACTAGTTACCATGTAGCGTAATGAAGCTACAAGTCTCTGATTGTAGTGGTGCTTCTGGTAGTCATTAAAATATTTCAGGGCATAGGTGTCATGGGTAAAAGCAACCCTGTGGCTTTCTGTGTTATGTGATCTTCATATAGTTATGTCTTTCATGAGTCACTTATACTGAGTTTGATTCTAATCTTCCGTAATTCTGCAGACTTGACTGGAGGGTTTTTTATCATTTGCAAGCTGCAAGGACATTGATGAAACTTAGTTTTGAGCACATTATAGAACTAGGGAACATGGTGATTAGTTGTGCCTGCCGTGCTGACTAACTTCTGAAGACTCACTCTGGTATGTTGGATTTTTGCACTACTATTAGACAGTAGACATTGTTCCAACTATTTCTTCTTTATTGCTTTAGATCCCTCAAAAGATCTTGAGAACAATTCATCCTCTAGGACATAAGTGGCTTGGAATCATTAAATGAGATCATTACAAACCCAGGTTAGCGGGCACATTTGTGAGACTCAGGCAAACGTTCACTTGTTGCTGTGGTTGTAGCTTGGAGCTTTCTTGGCATCAGATGCATTCTGAACCAAACAGAGAAACCCCATTAAATTTCAGATTTGCAAATTTAAAATTTGCATCTTTATTTCCTGCTGTCTTTACTGGCATTATATTATTGTAACTAAATTAATACAAAGCAGTGTGTGGGTACATCAATGTGAAACTGGTAAAATGAAATGGATGATCAAGTTCTAGTAATTTTAACTGTCAGACTTGTTGGGACATGGAATCTATGGATTCTGGTCCAACCTAGCTCTTTGGGGTTTTTTTGTTTGTTTGTTTGTTTTTATTGTTCATTTAGATGTCCTGCATAATTTTCTATTTCCCTCAGAAAACAGCTGAAGTTCATGCACCCTTGGTAGATGAATTTGAATGGTTTTATGTCTTTGCATTTTAAATTGTGCTAAAAATCTATCCTGTACAGCATCTGAACAGATATTTGGATCTTCCTACTAAACTTACAATCCATACGTACTATCTGATATCTTAACATCTCACATCTGTATTGAGATTGTTTTAGAGATCTATCCTTTTTGAAGGTTGTTTAATTTTTGTTAAATTATGTTCTGTAAATTGTTGATACAACTTGTCATGCCTGCAAACGTACATTTGCTTAGGTGGACTATGTTGTGTTATGTTGTTTGTCTTTCACCAAGGCAATTACTGCTGTAGTGCATATCTTATCCAGTCACAGGCATCTACAGAGACTCCTATTATTGCAGACTGCTGTTTAGAATTCTTTTTGACTTATTATTGTCTTGTACCATTTTTCTTTTTCTTTCCTTGACATTTTTAGATGATTTTTGACATCTGAGGAGAAATATACATTCTGACGATTAGAATATTGCTGCCTGGTCTCTGCTCTAGTCAACCACAAGACAGCTATAAAAGCACTAGAGGAAGAGGAAATTAAAAGGCAGTGATACATGATCTCTTTTCTGTGCTGCTTACTGAAAGATCAGGGGTATGTTATCTAGAAAATGCTTTTGCCTTTCTTGCTTGATTTTTGATCCAGAGGTATTCATACCCACATGTTTTAATCTCTCTGTAAGTTTAACATTGGCTGTTCTCCACATCAGCTGAGGTCAATTTGGGCAATTTAGTTTCCACACTTGTCAGCATCAGTGAAAATATTCTGTGGTTTCGTACAATGCTTAAAAGACTGACAGACTTTTTCCAAAAGCATTATTTTTGCCTTCTCTTATCAAGAAAGCAGGAATGCTAAATTACTATAGTTACCTAAAGTTATCACAGGTAGCTATGAAGAGGGTAGAAAAAATTTGGTTTTGTTTAGTTTTCTGTTGGGGATTCTGTCAATACTAAGATCCTGATGCATCCAAACCTGATTTTCTTTTTAATTTTATTGTATAGACATCAGTCCATCACAATACATTGTAACAGGCAATCTGTTTACAGGGCACATGACAAATACGAAATGTATTCTTCTCCTTTAAAAAAGAATGTGAAAACTAAATTAGGAATTAGGCCCAAGCAAAAATAAGAAAAAAATAATATATTGTTTTTCGATGTTGTTGTTCTGCTTCCTTGCTTACTTGTTTCCCTTTGCACTCTGTGCTGCTGTTTGACTTATGCTCTCCATTTTCTGTGGATTTCTGCAAGTACAATTTAAAACTGTTCACACTTCAAATACCTTTTAGCAGTTAGCATTTTCTTTCATTTGAGGGATAGGTTTGTAGAGGAATATTAGTTGAACTAGTAAGACTCGCAGATTAGTAGAAATCGTTAAAACTAGAACACTTTACACATACAGAATCTCCATTTCCAAGGTATATTTAATGAGTCTATATGTTCCTAATTTTGGGATTAAAAGACAGAGACAATGCTTTATCAGAGACAATGCTTTATCTGACACACAATATATAATACGCAGCATGTCTCTTCTTTAGACTACATCTGCTTTCTAAATATTTGTGCACATATTGGACTTAATTTTATATCTTACCTGTTCATTTTAATTAATGTAGAGAAAATAGGTTGGCTTCATCTAAGTTTTAAGTAATTACTTCCGCTAAGAGAAACCTAGCTGCTGCATACATGGACAGCTCAGTATATGCTATTTCACCCTGTCAGGCCCAGTGCAATTTGGTCCCCCATTTACTCCAAGAGATCTTAAAGCAGAGTCCTTCTGTGCTATCATAACTGAGGAAAACCTTTGAGAATATTGAGAAACCTGTAAATTTACAACCCATTTAATCAGCATATTTTCATGAAGCTGTGATCCAAAATAAAATGTCAGTGCAGCCAGGACTTTACTTCCAGGCGGGTTGAAAAATTCTACTAATGGATTCGGGTGGACAGGAATACTCAATATATCAAAAGAAACCTGGTACCTTCCCCACACACACTTTTTTTTTTTTTAAATTTGAGGCTGAAATCATATACGTGTGATGTCAAAAATGTTTAGACATTCTGAATCTTTTCAAGGGAAAACTCCCAGTATAGGCAGAATTGATATACAATGATAACAGTTTATTTTGCATGTTTGGTCTTTTGTAGAAAATGCATGTATTTGTTCAAAAATGGAAATTCTGCTGCTGTGCATGAATTGCTTCAGATACCCTCCTCGGATATACTTCATCTGCCTGAATTAGGAGTAGGAGAGATCTAATGGGTCACTGTTTGTTCAATGGTCATAATTCAGATCCCAGCTTTATATGAAGTTTAATAATGTTATGAACCAGTTATAAAATAAGTGTGTGTAGGTGTAAATTCTCTATTATCATCTCTCTGTAGATGCATTTCTCAGGACATTAAGTACATACTTTAAAGACTCAGTGGTAATTTTGGTCTTCAGTACAATGCTTGAGAGGGCAGTTAAAGAAAATCTATTATCCCTTCCTCCCTCAGGAAAGGTACGAAGTGTGGGAAATTAGTTCCTATTGCCAAATTACACTTTATCCTGAAGGGGCGGTTAAAGAACTTCCATTCTTATGTCATATATTGCACATTCTGATTTTCTTCATTCACAGAGAAGATACTGGTTTACACAGGATGAAAGAACAGGGAAGGTAACATCCAATCAGTTCTTCTCTCATTTGCATGCATATCCATATATTATAATGCTAGTTAATTTTATCATCAGTTTCATTCAGTTCAGCGTATGAGTCTGGGCTTCAGTGGCCAGACTAAAATGTGGTTATTTTCTTTGATCCCAAGGGGCACTATACCAAAGACACATATTTGGCCTATGTGGATGCATAACATTTGTTTCTTCAGGCTGTTTGATGGAAGATACTACGAGTTTTAGAAGCTTCAGAGTTTGAGGACAGAATGAACATACTCTATATGAACAATCAGAAAATGTAAAGTTGTTTTACTTTTTTTCACTGATATGATTCTGACTAATGCATTATGTTCTATAATTTTTAGTTATTTACAACTTAGTTATTTAAACCTGTGCAACAAAATTCATGGAAGGATTACTCCTCCTAATTTGCTCTCTCTTTTTATTCACTGTGCAATGATGACAGTTATTATATAAGATACCTAATCATGGGGAATCTTATCCCAGGTATTCATTCCTGTCCGCTCATATTTACATCAAATAGAGAGTAATATTTTCTATAGATTTATGACTGCCTTTATCCCTAACATGGGGCCTAAGAATATGGCAGGATTTTCTGTTTTGATACATGAAGATATAAAACTTCCATGCATACAAAGGTTTAACTTAAAACAGAAATAAAGGGAGAGGGAATGTAGGTAAATCAAGCCCGTAGATTTTACAGTCAAAGACGGAAATAAGGTAAGACGAATGACTGTGTATGACACCATAAGCTCAGGCAGTGAGCAAACTAATCTACACTCGTCCTGCTTTGAGTCAGCAATGTGCCCTTGTGGCAAAGAAGGCTAATGGTGTCCTGGGCTGCATTAGGAGGAGTGTTGCCAGCAGGCCAACGGAAGTGATTCTTCCCCTCTACTCAGCACTGGTGAGGCTGTACCTGGAGCAGTGTCCAGTTCTGGGCTTCCCAGTACAAAAGAGAGCCATTACTTCCTAATGGCCAAGGGCCACAAGGATGATGAAGGGACTGGAACATCTCTCAACAGAGGAAAAGCTGAGAGAGCTGGGATGGTTCAGCCTAGAGAAGGCAAGGCTTATATACTTATATATACTTAGAGAAGGCTTATATACTTATCAATGTATATAAATACCTGAAAGTATAAAGAAGATCGAGCCAGGCTCTTCAGTGGTGCCCAGTGACAGGACAAGAGGCAATGGGCACAAACTGAAACACAGGAGGTTCCGTCTGAACATCAGGAAACTCTTTTTCTACTGTGAGGGTCACTGAGCACTGATCCAGGTCAGATTTCCCTGGAAATTTTGTGGAGTTTTCATCCTTGGAGATACTAAAAAAACATCTGGACATGGTCCTGGGCAGCCTGCTCTAGATGGGCCTGCTTGAGCAGGGGGGATGAACAAGATCACCTCAGAGGTCCCTTCCAACTTCAACCATTCCGTGATTCTGTGGAGACTGAAGATAAATTACAGCTTCAAGGGCAAACCCCCTTTTTGTTCTCCAGAGGAAAATGTAGGCTACAGCTATTCCAATTTCAGAGACTCTTGCTTACCAATATAAGCAATGCTTACTATCATTCTAAGTACATATTTCTTAGTCAATGATTTAGTTTGAGCTCCTATTTCTGTCAGCAATATTTGGGGCTGAATCTAAGATCAGTAGTTTTGGGGTGCTGAAGGAAAGAAACTATTAAAAACTGTGTTACAGTTTTCCTATTTCATGACGACTAATTTTATGCACTTCATTAACTCATTTAAACAGAGGTTAATTCTAATAATGAAGGATAACAGAAGCTTCTCTTTTAAGATTTGCTCGCTTTGTAAATGTACCACTCCTTTACTTCCTGTACTCATGGGAAAGAAAAAACTTCAAAGAACTTTGCTATTTGATTCTGAGAAATACACAATCTCTTAGCCTGTCTGCCTCCATAAGCAGAGGAGATCCCTCCTTTATGGGTGAATACTAGGCTTGGCTGGTTTTACTATCGAATGATTTTGCCTCTGTGGTCTGTTCCTCTTTTTAGTATTAACATTCCAATTGCACTTAAGTCTCAGTCATGAGTAGGTCCCTGCTGTGCTAAGTGCTTTATGGACACGTGCCTCAAACAGCTTAGAAAAAGAGGAAAAGAAACAGTAGTTCAGAAAAAATCAGTGGTAGGGCTACGAATGGAGTCCAGGAATATATTTTAGACTAATACTGTGTGTATGCAAGGATGCCTCTGTGTCCTTTCTCCCAGTCCACCTCCCATAAGCATGGACTATCCAGTCCAACGCTGTAGAGCAGGAAAAAACAGAGCAAAAAGTTAATTCATTTTATCCTTTCAGAAAGCCAGGAAAGTTGATACTGCCTGAACTTACATAATTAGTGCTTCTTGCAGTAACTTTGGAGAAGTAGCCATGGGAAGCCTTTGTGGCTTTGTGGAGACCTGTCAGGAGAATAAATCTTGGAGAATACAGGAGAGAAGACTGTGGAGTCTTCAGCTAGAATGAATAGGACTCTGACTCAAATTTTGTTTCCTGCACATAACATGTGCTTGTGCAGAGCTGAGGATTTTGCATGATTATTCTGTAAACCTTCAGACAAATCCCACAGAAGAAATATATAAAGAAGGATCAATTAATTTCATAAATACCTCTACAGCATATATGATGTAAATTAGTGATATTTTTATTTATGAATTTAAAATGTTTCCTCCTCATAACAGATCTCTTCGTTTTAAACAATATGAAAGAAGCATTAGGAAAAAAACATTTGTCATATAAAATCAAGAGATCCAGGAAGACATTACTTCTTCTCTATTTCATGGTACAGCTTGGTTTGATATAGAATATGTTTTAAAGTAGTTTCTGTTTTCTGCTGGGCTATTTTAGAGTCAGTTTGTGAAGCTTTTGTGTTCACTCATGAGCCCTTGTCTCAAGTAATTACACAGACTTAGTGAAATTACTCCTGTGAGTAACTGCTCAGCAATATGAAGAAATTGTTTCAGAACCCAGCCTATAACTTGAGTAGATAGAGGATGGTATTAGCTCTTTGAGATGGTCCATGCATTTTTTTATTTTTATATTAAAATTATTTAAATATTTTATTAACCATTTTCTGTTTTCCAGCGTTTGGCTTTTGATTTCTTGAAAAATCTACCCTTAAGTCTTATTGCAAGCTTGAAATCTGAAGATTCTAATCCCAAATAGCCAAAATAATGGTTGGGATATTTTGATGTTCTAAGACTGTCATGGTTTAACCTGGCAGGCAGCCAAATACCACGCAGCCGCTCTCTCACTCCCCCTCACCCCCAGCGGGACGGGGAGAGAATCGGAAGGGTAAGAGTGAGAAAAACTCGTGGGTTGAGATAAAGACAGTTTAATAGAACAGAAAAAGGGAAAATAATAATGATAATGATAAAGTATACAAAATGAGTGATGCAATTGCTCACCACCCGTGCTGACCGATAACCAAGTAGTGATCGGTACTTCCTGGATCACGCCTACCATTCATATACTGAGCATGACGTCACATGGTATGGAATACCCCATTGGCCAGCTGGGCTGGCTGTCCTGATTATGTTCCCTCCCATCTTGTGTACCTAGCTCAGTCAGTAGGCACGGGAGCTGTCCTTGGACTAGGAGGGCACTTAGCAACAACTGAAAACATCAGTGTGTTATCAACATTCTCCTCATACTAAATCCAAAACACAGCACTAGGAAGAAATTTAACCCTATCCCAGCCGAAACCAGGACAGACGACTAAGCTCCATTACACATAACATTATTTGTGCTGCTTCTCTGCAATGAGCTGTACATACTTACCAGCTGTTACCCATCACTCTATACAGAAACGGAGAAAAACTAAATCTTAGTGATCTCACTGTGTAGGTATGAATTGATGAATTATTTAAGGAGTAGTACCCTTTTATTTACTGACAAATAAGTCCAATATGAAGGTGCTTTTTTTCTTTTTCTTCTTTGTTTTAAACAAAGAGAGTATTTATTCTGTGCTACTCAAGGTAATTATTTTTCTATAATTACAAAGCAGTCATATTTTGTATTATACATATACCTTTTGGCCCTATGGGATAGAAGACTAATATCGATAATTTCTCATTGGTTTTTTGATACTTCCAGTCTGTATTTTAAGTGAGCTTTTGTTGTTCCTGTAAACAACAACAAAAACCTCAGCTGGATTCTCAGCTACTTAGTAACAATGGCTCAATTTTCATTTCAAAATTGCTTGTGCAGGTGGTTGCTGTACAGCTCTTTTCCTTTTACACGACTATAATGCATGTGATTTGTTATCAATCTGGTTTTAGACCAGGCCACTTTGCAGGGATTGCACTAGCAGAAGTCTTTAGTGATTGATTCCTTGCTGACCACTGCTATCATCCCACAGGAGCGTTTTCGGTGCCTGTTGTAGTAGGTCTGACTGCCCCTTTGATGCAATTGAAGTCTGTTATTTGCAGCTTTCTTGGCATCAATGTTCAAATACTTTACTTTGTTAAGTCTGAAGCAAGTGGCTATCCAAATGAAATTGCAGGACACTGCCTCCAAATTTGAAAAGCCATTTTTTCCTCAATAAGTCTGGGTCTTGTGTATTCTCTTTCTCCTAACCTCTTTATGTTTTTCCTTCTCTTCTAGTATCTTTCAGATGTAAGGCTAAAAAATGATCATCAAAAGATCTCACATTCTACAGCACTATATCCAACTGAAATTTTTCATGACCATCCTGTTACTGTCAGAAAAAGGACAGGAAAAATAGAATATTTCTGGTTGGGAAATTATATTCTATTTTCAAGATAAGTGACAAAATTATGTCAGTATCCTCTATTAATGTTTTGACACGTACATTTCTACCTAAGTCATTACATCTATTAGCAGTGAAACACAGAGCCCCCCAAATTTTTCCAGCAGTACACTCCAATCCTGACCCAGAGAACAAGCTAAATCAGCATGGAGGTTTCTAATCTCATTGTATTCTTTCATGAACACACAATATGACTCTGGTCTTTGAGGTATAAACACAGTACTATTTCCAGGAGATGAGATCAGACACTCATTTCACAAAGTATATAGCAGTTATTAGATGATAACTATATGGGCTAGACACAAAGTTCCAAGGGAAAGCTATTGAACTTTTCGAACTAATCCTGTATCTGAGTCACTCATCCTAGACACTTATTCACAGGAATACCATGCTTGTATTTAAGCATTTTTGCATGAAGACGAAGTTGTTCATATAATGTTGTTTGCTTGCATCATATCTGAGAATTCATCTTCCTTTGTTTTAAATCCTTTTGATAACAAACAGTGATTGCAAGTGTGTTGTGAGCTGCCTTTCCTGTAATACTATTAAGAGGAGGTAATCAAACAGCATCGATATACGCTAGAAAGGGAAGGAAGAAATAAAGGGAAGACAACTCTACACCGCAGCAATATGACTAAAATTCATTCTGTTTTCCCAAATCCATAGTAGACATTGAGCCAGGAATTTTGAGTTAGTAACATGTGCTCATGGCAAAGCTGAATTCCTGTCTGATGTTTTTAGTTTTCCCTTTGTTCTTAATGGGATTTCAGTTATGAACTGGTTTGTATTTACATTTACACTCTTAAGTGGAAATGTGCAAACTGGTCTGCTTCTCAGAATAGTCTTGAAGTGTCTTAACTGAGCTCCCAAAGAGCAAAGCGCATACAGTCATTAGCTGTTTTGGAAAACCTTGACTTTACACATTAGAGTTTGGTGGTTTGGCAGGGGGGAGGGGGAGTGGTGTTGGTTTCTGCAGGGGAGGGGAGTGGGGCGATGCGCATGACAGCGGACAAGGAAGAAAAGCATTTTCCTGCAAACTTGTTCCATTTCTATTTGGCAAACATATTCCCCTAACTTTTTTTTTTGATGGAAGTTGAAAACATAAAGTACTGGACTTCTTTAATATTAAGAAGTTGAACAAAGTTACTGTCTTATAGGATTCAGTAGGTATACAGAGACAACCTGTTTCTCAACCATCTGCTTCAGAACAGGCCTCCTCTTTAAGTAGTGATTAAAAGTCATCAAATGGATAGCACTAGAAAAGATGATTCTTATCATAAGGAGTTCAGGCATATTCCCTCCAGTAGAGGGCATTGATACTTGAACATACAAGCCTAAATTCTCTGTGAATAATGTTACTAACAGGAGATAAGAGGATAAGTGAGGCAATAAATCTTTTCTCCCATCCTATAAAACCAAAAATGAATGTATTTATAACTATGTTTTCACCTGCGTCTTGTTTATCTCCCTGGGAACTGGAGAAACAATTTTTTTTTTCAGCTATCCACGTACAATATGCGAAAAGCAATTTACAGCAAATGCCAATGGTAAGCAAAAGAGAACACTTTTGAGGACGATTGCAATTCAGAGGCTAGCAATATGGGAGAAGACAGTGCTTGGTGTATGTATGAGCTCAGTAAAAATGTGACCTAGTTATGGAGGAACCTGTATGGAAGGTGAGAGGTACAGGACAAGTGTAGAAATGTTAACTGGCTCTAGGGTCATTAAAATAGAAGTGGTTCTTTATATAATTAAAACAACTTGCCTTAATGATTGTTTTCTGATTCTAAGTAAGTAAGGGTTATAGGATCTGAGTCCAAAAGTTGTATACTCCTAATAAAAAGAGAAGCATGTCATTAGGAGTTGGCTACCCAACCACCTAGTGTGACAGAGCTGGCTAGTGACAGCATTGAAATCCTGGGTCTTGGTCTCACTCTCTATCCAGTAAATGTTCCTGCATTCCCCTAGCATACACTTCTTCAAAATGTTGGGTCCTGTTTGCAGACCTTGTGTCATAAAGCTATGGTGAGAGTCAGTGGGAAAAACTAACCCAGAGCAATAGGTATTTTGGGAGATGCTCACAGTGCTAGATTATGCCAATTCAGTCTCTTATACTCAAGCAATCTTTTCCCTAAGGGAGCAGGGGAAGGAAAAGGTCCATGAGGATGATATTAGTGATCAACATACATCTTTTTGGTGTCTACAAGAGATCTGGGGATATTTTCCTGTAGGAATGTGTTTAGTTTTATAGCCTTGTTTCCTTATACAAGTAAGTGACTCTATGATCTAGCAACCTGAGTTGAACAGCCAGTCCTTTAGGTCTTTCACAGGCTGTGAATACAGTAAGAGCACTCAACCCTTCTGAAGATATGCAAATGTAGGCATTTAAAAGATTTACATTCATCTTTCACAGGCCTCAGAAATATAAATATGAAATATCCAGAACCTTGTCACTTCAGTAATAATTAAGCTGATGGCCTATTATGTTCGATTGCAAATCAATATAGTATCTTTTGGTGCCACTTGAGTTCTTGAGGGTTGGCTTGGGGCCAGCACTAGTTATACAATTGAAGAGCTGCAGCTGCATCGAAAACTTCTCTGCCATTTCCATTCAGAAAGAATAGACTGGTAACAATGGTGGCCAGCCTCTTCATAGTAATTGTGTGCAAGTACACATTTTGAAATAGTGTTTTTGTTCAGCAGGTGCTGTTATTTTAGTTTAATTTGAATTTTGAAATATGGAGGAGAGAAGGGGCCTAATCTTAACAGCATCTAACCTACAGCTGTTCAGAACAGGACAGCAAACAGCATATGTTGCTTAGATGAAAATCATAATTGCTTATTCTTCCTGGCATATTAGCAGACCAGTGCTGAGCCTCTGAAATTATCTAGCATTTTCAGGCTTTTACTTTACAAAGTGATCTACAATACTCTGGAAGAACAATTCTAGAATATCTGACTGTAAGTTTTGCCACAGGCAGCTACTTGGCTTTACATCAGAAAACACAGAATGGATAGATCGTTCACCAAGGCAGTGTCAGAAGCACTGACCTCTAGAAATACTGTTAAAGCAATTCAAAGTCTATGTTATTTCAGTCCACTGCAAAAGCTGAGGAAACAGCTTGTAAAATGGTAATTTCTTGCGAATTTTTGTCTGTTTGTTTGTCTCTTCTCCTTTCAAAGGAAAAAAAGTCCATGGAGTTTGAGGAGGACAGAAAGGTCACAAATTTTTGGAGCGTATACATTAGTCAAATAGTTACTGAATTTTTTGTCCAGTTTTCTTTTTTTCTATGGCCTGTTGTTTCTATGGCCTGTCTATTTTCTATGGCCTGGAGATTTAAAATCTGAGATAAATTACTTGTATTTCTTGAAAAATATGAGAAAGATACAGAAAAGGTGTGATTAGAGTCAGAGTTCAATACTTTAAATTCCTATTATCATCAGTCTGTCTCAAAAATCTGACTAAAAGCATGTGATTAAAAAGGTGCGGACAATGACGCTTACCTTGAAAAGTAATGGACATGAATTTTAAGCATTCCAGATCATCTGAAAAAATTTGCATGGTCTAAACTAAGGTACACTATTTAGCTCTTTGCAAGATCAGGGCTGAAATGAGAATTTCATGTGAATGAACACAACACAATTTGGAATTGGAACATTGTTATTTAGATGCCTTAAACCTGATACTTTTCCTCATGGGTGCCTGCTTATGCCCAAGTCTTCTTAGTGGTCATTACAGAATGAATACCATGTAACTTAAGTCACGCAACAATTTGGGTCAAGCAAATTCATTAAAAGACTTCAGTGACCATTATATATATATATAAAATACTATTTACTCATTTTTACTTTGGGATTTGTAAAAACAATATGAGAGTTTTTTCACAACTAATATCCTGTCGATTTCATTAAAAAATTTCTAACTGTAATTTCATTTAGATCAAGATCCTGAGGGAAGGGAGAGACATGCATACGTATTACCGTGCTGCTCGTCAGCCCCACTGAAGATGCTGGTTTTGAACTAACCTCTGAGGGAAGCATAAAATAATACACTTGCAATTCAACATGCAAATAAAAACAAAGAATAAGGTTTTTTCATGAAATGTTTCCCTGGAAACCCAGAGGTTTATATCGTTGAAAATGTTAAAGGAAAAAAGTATGATACATGAGACAAGCACTGTCTGTTTTTGACAAAATAACTTCTTTAAAAGATGAGGTGCTTTTTTCTTAACACTTTCCAAAGGAAGACAGAAAGTCAAAAGTACTGAATAATGTACAAAATGATTTTTTTTCATACATCTTCTGGGAGAGCTGACTCGGTGAGGTGCTCTGCTAGGTCTGCTACTCATGAATAAAGAAGAACTAGTTGAGATGACAGTCAATGGCAGCCTTTGCTGCAGTGACCAGGAAATGGTGGAATTTAAGATCTGGAGGGAAGTGATGCATGTAAGCAGGAGAATAAACCCCTTGGTGTTCACAGTGCTTCAGCTTATTTAAAGAACTGGAATGTGGGGTCCCATGGGAGGCTGCCCTTCAGGGCAGAGAAATTGTTTAATTATGAAGGGCAACCGTCTCAAAGCACAACAATGACCTATTCCAGTGGACAAGAAAATGAGCAGGTGTGGAAGAAGGCCATCTTAATTGAACAGTGAACTCCTGACAAGGCTGAAATGTAAAAAAGAAGTGTATGAAAGGTGGAAACAGGGACAGGCTGTGAAAGAGAAGCCTGCTTGCAGGCATGAGAATGTAATTAGGTAGGCCACAACTTGGATGGAGATAAAGCTGGCAAGAGATACGAGACATCAAGGTCTTCTACAGGTACATCAGCAACAAAAATTAAGACAAAGAAAATTCTTGTCCCACAGCTGAATGGGGCTGGTAACCTTGTGGTGGGCTACTCAATGCCTTATTTTCTCAGTCTTTACTAGCAAGATCTGCTCTCTAGATTTACAGGTCTCTGGGCCTAGTAGCAAAGTCTGGGAGAGAAAGGTACTACCCATGGCAGAGGAAGATTGAACTAGAGTTTAACTAAGAATGCCTTCAAGTCCATGGAGCCAGATGGAATGCATCTGAGGGTGCTGATGGAGCTGGCTGACTCATTTAGGAGGCCTCTGCCTTCTTGGAAAGGTAGTGCTCACTGGGGAAAGTCCCTGAGGTCTGCAGAAAGGCAAATGCTATGCCCATGTTCACAAATAGGCAAGAAAGAGGTTCTGAGGAACAACAGGCCGGTCAGCCTAAGAAAATAACATCAAAAATCTTTATGGAAACCAAGCACATGAAAGACAAGAAGATGGTTGGGAACAGTCTGCATAGACTTACCAAGAGCAAGTGATTTCTGATCAACCTCATTGCCTTCTATGAGAAGATGATTGAATCTGTAGAAAATTGGAAGAGCAGTCTGCATTACCTTGACTTTAGCAGGGCTTTTCACTTTTCACATCTTTGCACAGTATCCTTATAGCCACATTTGAGAGACATGGGCTGGATGGGTGGACTACAAAGTGGTTGGACTATTGGGGTAAAATGGTAGTGGTGAGTAGTTCAAAGTCTTAATTGCAGCTGGTTATGAGTGGCCTTCCTATGGGGCTGATGCTTTTTAATGTCCTTATCAATGACCTGCACAACACACTGGAATTCGTTCTCATCAAGTTCATGAATGACCCAGAATTTGGGGGAGTGGTTGCTATGATGAAGGTGTAGACAGCCATTCAGAGGAACCTTATGGGCTGGAGAAATGGACTGACAAAGACCTCACTGAAACTTGAAAAAGACAGATAGAATGTCCTGTAGCTGGGGCGGAACAACTCCATATATCAGTAAAGGCCTTCGAAATTAGCTCTGCTTCAAGATGACCTCCAGAGATCCCTTTAAGCCTTATTTTTTCTATGATTTAGTCTGGAATTTCATGCACACTCACAGGCCATTAAAAACTGATCTTGACTCTTCTGTTCAGATAGCTAAGGACAGATTCTGGCCTTCAGCTTCAGATCACAACAGCTTGATGTATGGAAGAGTTTGTAGTAATCTTTCCAAGGATGTTCGCCTATTTTAGATTTAAGGTGAGGGCAGAAGATCTATCCTTTCACCTTCAAAATGATACGTCATTTGTGGGTACACAAGTCTAAAAATGTGGCAATCCCTTGTTGAAGCTATGCCAGAGTGGAAGGCCACCTCTTGATACCCTCCACAACCACGTATGATTCTCCTTTCCACCCAGTTATACGTAGCTGACTATATATTTTGGTTTTTAAATTGAGTATTTTAACATGCAAGAACTTTAGGATAAAGTCTGCTAAACATATATAATTATCAAACTGTACAGCTGGTTTAGGAAATCATGGATACGGTTATAAGGAACTTTGCAAGTGGAACATAAAGTAAGTGAGGTTGGAATACACAGGTTTATCAGATACTTCAGCTACCTGAAATGCTCTTCATTGCTGTCTGACACAATACAACATGGCGATTGTAGGTACTCCCTCTTTATAAAACACTGTGCTTCTAGAGTCAGTAAATTCCAAGCATTGTAATTTTGCTAATGGATACGCTATGAAGAAATATAGTTAGGGTTGTGCTGATGTGTATAGGTCTTCAGAATTTTCTTTTGCTGTCATATAACAGCTGACCTCTGTAACAACTTCAGCTCTTCTTCCCACCCAGCCCGCTCCCCTCCTCCCACTCCTTCCCTCCCCCCTCCAATCTAGGCAAACCTGTAATTAGATGATTTGGTTCAGGCATTTTAAAATAACAGTGGGACCCGGAAGTGTTAGAATTTTATGTGGAACAAAGTCTATTAACCTCACCATATCCTATATAATCCCAGCAAGTATTTTAAAATTCCAGTGGTAATAAACATCAATTTTTGTATTTGTGTCTCCCTTACTATTGTACTCTCTTTGTCAAAGAACATCTATATGTATTGCTTGGTACCTCTGTCTATTACGAAGTTTGCCAGTGTTTTGTTATGGGACAATGTTTTGGGAGCTTAAAACTTTGAAAAAAATATTAGCTGCTTGATTTGAAGTTCAGCATGCTGATTGCCTGCATCAGGCTGAATATTTTTGAGAATATCAGCTAAAACAGTTTAACCACATTCAAGAACAAGGCAACATTTAAAAAAAAAAAGTTTCACTTACATTAAAAACTCCTGTGACTCTTTCCTTTTAAATAAGTCAGATATTTTAGTACTGAACATTTTTATTTTTGAGTGTTCAACTTTTTAAATGTAATAATGTTATCTGAATCTAATTTTTCCTCTTTGTATTCAGAAACTGAAAGTAGAGGGGGAAGAATCATGAATGAGGCTACATGTTGCAGTATACTAATGTTGTCAATGCATTAACTTATGATCAACAGTAGGCCTGGAAATCCCAAGTAAGCTCACAAGTTTCAGTCTTTCTATTGGGTATTTGCATAAATGTTACTGTTCTGAAACCACTTAGAAAGTGCATCAGATGTGATTGAATCGAGCAACAGTAATGAGTACCACTTCTTTGTAATCACTCTCTCAATCACATGTATGTCTTGGAGGGAAGAAGTAGGGAATTAAAAAAAACAAACAAACACCACCGCCCTGCCCCCTTCCGCCCCCCGGAATTATCTTGCAGAATTAAACCCTGAACTTTTTAAAAAAAAAATCTTACTTGTTTTATTCTGAGTAGGGATACAGAATGCATAGTGAGAGGCATATGAAGAAAAAAGGAAGTAGGTGAAGGGCAGAAAATAGGTGCATCTGTAAACTGACTGAAAGGTCACACAGTGGGCCTCTTCTTGTATTGACACTTCTTGGATGGGATTTAGTGAAGCATTTTGTGTTGCTCAAACATATTTTGGCAGATTGTCTGCAGAGCTGACTGGCTGAGTATGGTGTGAAGACTGCTATGTGGACTGTAGCTGGCTAGTTTGGAGTGAGCACAGGAGGAACTTGATTTGTGCAAAAGAATTGTTAAGATCTGTAGCTTGTCCTTGGGCTGCTCAATGAACTCAGTGCTTGTGTAGACTGCCGTAGTCTGAAGTTGGAGATGTTTTTTTTTGGTGACCAGATCCTCTCAGTCTGACTTAATAAAAACTGAGCCACAAAAATCTTACTCATATTGTCTAGAATAACATATACAACTAAGAAATAATATTATGATAATTAATTTCATCTTCCCTGTCCAGGACCCTAGTCCTGGATGTTCTTGTGTCCCTTCTGTAGTTCATTAGAACTGTCCAGACAGTGTAGTAATACATTTCTAGTATCTGCTGTTTAATGATGTAAGCCTGGATCTCATTGCACTTTTCATTTCTTCTGTCGACTGCTGTTAAGGACTACACTGAAAAAGTTTCCCAGTATTTCCACATTTAGTTTTTCAGAGCCTTTTCTGAGATTTTTATGGCCCATTAGGGAGATCACCACAAGGTGTGCTGGGTAAATATCCTTTGATAGCAATTATAGTTCTTCAGAGACTAGGGATATATTGTGGAAAGCAGAGGAAGTTTTGAAAGAGAGTAATGCCATGCATCAACTTAAAAAAAAAAAAAAATTCCATCAGTTCTTCTAGGACAATGAAACAAATTAGTTATGAATTATTTCAGCCAGCAATTTAGAAGCAGGAGACTGAAGATAGCTAGCAGATTTCAGTATCAATGAAATTGCTTGTTGATGACTTTTTTTTTTTTTTTTTTTTTTGTACAAATGAGATCAGCCAATATTTTACAGAATCCTTTTCCCTACTAAAACGGATTCTACTCCTCAGTTCCTTCCTCTTTTTCACTAGCAGGTCTCCAGCTGGCCTGGGAGGCTTATCACCTCTATCTGGTTATTAACAGTCCATTTGCTTAAGTACCTACCATAATTACTTTGTATGGTTCCTCTGAGAGACGCTTCATTTAAGGAACACTAGGAAAAGTTCTGGTCTGACTGACAACCACACAGTCACATATCTGCCACCTGCTAGCATCTCTTAAGCCAAAATAAGTTTTTGGGAGAGAGATCCTGCACTCGTCTATATTTTAAAGATTTTATTTCCCAGCTCTCTCTTCATGTTCCTTACTCCCTTTTTAAATTGCCTTTTTTTCCAGCTTCAGCTCTTTGCATAGTATCAGCACTGTATTCCGATACTAGCTGCTGTTCTAAATTTTGTAGGTAGGATATTGTGCAACGCACATAAACCAGAGGGATTGCATGAACTGAATTTAGCAGAATTTGGATCAGAACAGCCAGAAGAATGCTGTGAGTAAAGGTCCATAAAGCCTCCTGAGGACAAAACATCATAAAATGGCTGTACTATGTAACAATCTGAAGAATGATGTAAGATGTAGTTCTGATTGTTGATGAGGTATTTTTGCTAGCCTGCAGAGCTGTTCCTTTACAGGAGGCACAGGTGTCTTGCTTCACCTTGGCATGTTCACATAACTGCATTGTCTCTTCTGACTCTTCCAATTCCATAGTCTAGAGAATAATCTTTGAAGTTATTCTTTAGAATAACTAGATATTATAGTAAAATATAATCTTCAGCATGTCACGTCAGTGATTTTATTTCCTGGTTGCTTATTTTAGTTTCATTCTTTGTAGGTTCACAGTCCCCATTTTCTTTAAACTTTACCTAAAATGTGAAAGTGAAATGAATAATTCCTTTATTATCTCATTTAAACAAACAATACCATACTTTTCACACGGCATGAATCAAAGCCCTGAATCAACTTCTTTGATAAAGTTAGGACCAGGTTAACTCAGCCTCTATACATTCTTTTCAAAGATTTACCCTGAGTTTTGGGTTTGTAACAGACCTTGAACTATAAATGAGCCAGAATACCTAAGTCTGTGCCCAGACAAATTTTCCTGAAATAATGTTGTCCAGCATTTCAGGCTTTTTAGGCTCAAATGAGTACAACAGAAGTGATGAGATTGAAAACTGGATTTGAGAATGTAAATATGATTGTAAAGAATGACAAGTAGCCTTTCCCTTTTTGAATAAGAAGTTATAAGTAGTTAAATGATTTGTATCTCTCACAAGTCTCTTCCTGAGTGAAAGTGTCATAGTAAGCCTATCAAAGACAATGGAAAGACTTAGTGGATTTGGGTACAAATACTATGTGTCAGACTTCATGTTTCCTTTTTTGTGCCTGTGTTCCTAAAAACAATTAGGAAAAAAACCCCAAAGCACCCTAAAAACCAAGACAACAACATACTGCTATATTATGTTAGGTTTAATAGATTCACTCAAAGATTTCTGAATGTTATTCAACTGCTGTTTTCTATAGGAGAACAGCAATAGGATATTTATCCACCAGATGTGACTGTAATGACTATAGCCATTAAAAAAAAAAAAAGGCAAACTATCATTATGCTTAGGTTAGTCAGTACGAAACATGATGAACGCTCTTGTTCAGTCATTTTAATGCACCACAGTGTAAGCGCAGTAGATTTCAATCTTGTGGCCAGCAGAGCTATACCTTCTCATTTATATCTTAAATATATCAGTCAAATAAGTATAGCACATTGAAAACAAATTTTGGACCCATGGATGAGGCAATAGTAGACCTGTCAGAATAAAAAGGTGCCATAAAAATGGCCTTCAGCAGGGCATTATATAATTTGTACTTCTTTTGTAAGCCTTTTCTTGATAGTTCTAGAAATAAGAGTTTACACGGAAGACTGACAGAAGTTGAACTGGAGAGGTGTGAACAACATTACTATGGCAACATTAAATGTTGGGTCTGTGAAGAGGCAGGTGAGACCCCTGTGGATCATCAATGCCAACCTGGCTATTATAATGAATGGTAATTGGTTAAATTATTAAGCATTCTATTGCTTATCCCACAGTAACTAAATGGCCTTGCAGTTGCTATATAATTACTGAATGACTGATGGTCTGTTTTCTCCTTGTGATTTTTGTAGAGTCTTATCTGTCACGATAACAAGAAGAGAGTCTAAAGCTTTCTTACCAATCATAGGTCCTGTAAGGTGCTGAATGCCTTTGATTCATTGATTTTATAATGAAGTTGGCGTGTTGAGTTCCTTTGAGGATTGGTCATCAGGGTACTATAAAACAGAGTATTGTGCCACAGGAAACTGGTCTTTCAGTTAAGGTACTGATTTGAGATTTAAGCTTTGTTTATGTTCTCTGCTAAACCCAACAGAGAGCCTGGGTTTGTACTCTAACTTATCATGTATTCAGATTACTAAAGCTCTCATTACAGCTTTTACCTGCAGAGGTCCCATGGTGAGTGGTAAGTTTGTCCACTTCATTCAGCTCTGTTCTACTCTTTGAACAGCTGCTGAGTTGCAGCCAAGAGTCACGTTCGAGAGATGCTCTTAATTGCCTCTGAGCCATTCGGTGCCACTTCTCTGCTGAAATCAAAGCCAAGTGCACATATCTTCTTTTCTTCATTGCTGAAGTGGCAAATTCACATCTCATCTGGGAAAGGGATGCTGTTAGCCATTGCCTCCCATACGCATAAGGGAGGAGTACAGTTCTGTGTCCACGCTCAGTTTTGGTTATGAAGTTGCAGCTAACAGCTACAACTTCCCCTTTAAGACTAGAACTGTAGTTTACCTCCTCCCCTCCATTACAGTGAGGCAAACTCCAGTATGAGCTGAGGATTGTTTTCTTAACTTTCTCTGCTCAATGCTAGCAGAATTTGGCTCCCAATAAAGGAAAAGAAAAGCAGAACTTGGCACTCTTAACTCCAAGTTCCCTTGTCAGCTACTGCCTCACTCAATCTACAGACACCCAAGTCTGACTTTGAATACAAAAGGGCAATAGATTTGTTAGGTTAAATCTTCTGGATCAGACTAGATTTGGTCTCTGTTATAAACATAGACTAAAGAAATATGGATTAACTTTCGGGTTTGGCCACTAACTTAGTACATGAACTTGAATAAGTCTTTTTCTGTGTTTCCATACTCTCTCTATAAATCTTGCATAACTCTTTCTTTTGTCATCCTTTGTCTAGCTAGTCTGTTTAAACTTAGGGATGTCAGTGTCAGTGGGGGGTTTTGTTGTATATTTGTGCCAGACTTGGCTCATTAGATTGTCTGGAGTTGCCCAAGTAGTATCATAAGATGTTGAATTTTGGTATCAGAACACAGCTCATTCTGGTAGTCTGCTTTATACTGTATTTGATCCTCTTTACACTTGGCTTTAGTAACTGCACACTGGAAAGGGATTGGACAGATTTATGTGATACAAGAACTGCGTCAGATATGCCAATTAACTGAAACAGCTTTAGAGCTAGTTATAAAAAGCGATTATGATTTTTCTTCTGGGCAAACTCATAGTCCTTTGGCAAAAGGACTTAAAAATCCCGGTTTCTTTAGCCAAATGTAAAGTGTCAAGCATACTTGAAGCAAACTGATAACAGGGCAGAATAGTCTATCTTCAT
Source organism: Calonectris borealis (assembly GCF_964195595.1). Lineage (NCBI taxonomy): Eukaryota > Metazoa > Chordata > Aves > Procellariiformes > Procellariidae > Calonectris > Calonectris borealis. The sequence goes on along the minus strand of NC_134325.1, from coordinate 7,143,739 downwards.
GAGAAACGAAGAGGTCAGGGTAAACATGCTCTTAAAAATAATAATAATAAAAGTCAGTGCCTTCCTTTCTAATGGAACTTATGATCTTTTAGTACTCAGCGTCTCCTGAATAGAAGTGTCAAAGATAGCCCTCTCTCATGCCTTCATAGTTGAGGATGGGATTTGGGGTTGTATTTTAGAGAATCTGGCAAGTTACACTGATGGTGATAGGAGTGAGTTTGAATGTCTAATTAAGAAGAGGGATATGCCTACTGAATATTTAAGTACTGCAACTGGGAGTAAGGATTAGGGTTAAGAAAGCTTGGAGCTGCAGAACATGGGCTCATTACTCACTTCAGCAATGCCTAAACATGACTGTGTACAGATAGCAAGATTCAAATAACTTATTTTAACATTTTGGGTAGCCTGGACTGCTATTCTTTGCAGAAGCTTAGGCCAAGTTTTGAGAATGGAATTTGTGTTTGTTAGTAGAAAGATCACAGAGCTGAATTACTGCAGTAATTTGAAGAGTTCTGTGATGTGAATTGAGGCCTTGATGTCAACAGATATGCATGTCTGATTCTTAATTACTATGCAGTGATGAATTCCTAGCTTTACATTGGGGGGGGGGAAATTAGAGTTAGGGAGAGTAAGGGATGTAGAGGTGCGTATTTTTGAATTTTTGAAAGCAAACGGGGATAGTTGCATCAAATGAGATAATTTTTCTCATTTTTTCAAATGCTAGAGCATGTAATTTTTTTAGTCAAGCATGGTATTGAATCTCAGCAAGACTGTGGCCACTGTGCATGTATTGTTGATGACTTCAGCAGCATCCAGAGTCATAGAAGTGTGAGTGGTTATCAATCGATATGAAAATCCATTTCTTAAGTTGCAGGCATCATGGAGGTCACAGTCTTTACGGAAGGATAGGGTTAAGGAGGGAAGGGCTGTAGAACAAAAGTCATTCTTGTAGTTTGGCAGTTCTATCAAGAAAACTGAGAGCAGTTATCAATAGATGTGAACATTGCCTTTTTCCTCATTGGGCTGTGCTGAATGTCAACTTTTCTAATGCAGACTAGGGCTAAAGTTAAGTAAACTCAGGGTTACAAAGCACAGCCTGTTGTTGACTTCATGCAAAAGCACTCACACAAGCTCGGCGTGGCTAACAGCAGTTCTGGACAGAATTAATTCTCTTGGGAAATGCTAAGGTTAATGATGAGATTAGACTTAGCTTTCTGGAACCTAAGTGTCTTCCAGCTGTAACTGTAGTTGAATTTTGGAAGACGCTGTGAGGTAAGTGATACGCTGTATTACTTCTATTTATTTTTCAGGCATTTGTGGGTGCCTATTTTGTACCATTTTTTGCCTATTCAAGTAACATCTTCCAGTTAGGATTAGGATCTTGGACAAGGAGAGAAAGGGCACAGAACTGGGATTCTTAGTGAAATTCAGAAGGTCCTGTAAGAGAAGCCAGTACTTTTTCTAGAAGCAGTGGGTTCCCTCATTTTAAGTTTAGGATTAGAATATAGGCTAGGGTACAGCAAGCTGAGGTTGAGAGATGTGGATTGGCAGCTATTTTAAGGTGAGCAAGCAGACTGAAACTAAAGCCCATAGTAAGTTTCAAGGTTCTGTTCTTGCATTTCACTCTAGTCTGGTGCTCCTCATGTCTGGAATTGCTGTTGAGGGAGAGGGGTAAGGGCTGGGAATAGGGGTGTTTCAAACAAAGCCCCATGTAGTTTCCTGTAGGTCTAAATACCCTATCACTATTCTTAAAGCAGCAAGGTTTCCTTTTCTTTGGAGATGGCTAGGGTTAGAGTTATGGATGTTTAGAATGATTGCTGTATTTTTTTTTCTTATTTTTTTTTTTTTTAAGGAGAACTAATAAGGTTAAATCAAGGACAAGAGTCAAAAAATACTGCGATTTAATTTATAGACCCACACTATTAAAATCAAGCCTAAGGTTCACAAGCTTATTCCTGAGGATCATGGATTTTAGCTGATTTCAGTCAGGACATCTGACATAAACTGAGGCTAGGTATCAGTATTTTTGAGTATTTTATTCTTTTAATTGCAGATAGGAGTGTGTTCTTCACCTTTGAGTAAGTCTAGGATGTAGTTATGGTAGAGATTCATGTTACAGTTAAGAATGACTGCAGAATGGATGGCTCATGGGGGAATCCTCTTAGATAAGATGGGTGCATATATCAGGTGATGTGAATGGTTTCCACTTAATAAGTCAGGTAATGATTATTTCCCATCTTTCTGTTCAAAGGAAAGGTTTAGTTCAGGGCTGGGCCTGAGCAAAGTCTGGGGTTGTGAAAACTTTACCATGAATGATTTCAATCAGACAGACAAAAATTAAGAACATGTCTCATGAATGTGAAATCTCATATTTCTGATGATAATTATATATATTTTCAGGTGGGGTTGCCTGTTTAGGTTTTAGAAATTTTGAATTTTCAGAGTATGATTTCTCCTGATCTCTGTCAGATCTGCAGATTTTACCTGAGATGGGTGTGACTCAGTTCATCTTACTATTGACATTTCATTTAACAGTGGTTTCCTAAAGTTTCTTATTTTATGGATGGGTTAGGATTTTAGAGAGAAAGGATTATAAAAGATGGCATTATTTCTATTTTTTTTTCCTAGTCCAGCAATAATAGATGTGAATATTTCGTTTTTAATTTTGGGGAGCATTTGGTTGGACAGGCACTAACAACAAAAGATGTGTTTGATGCAGTGGTGCATATACTTCTTCCTGATGGAGTTTGGCTTTGCCACTTTTGTCTCCCATATGAGAGTTCTAAGTATCAGTTTATAAGGCAGGAATATGTTCTGTTCCCATGAAATAATTAAATATTCATTGGACTGAAAAGGTAAACAAGAAGGAACTTTATGATCTTGTGGTTGGGATATTAGTGTGGAGACAGGTGGATGAATCTCTACCTGCTGCTTCCATAATATTTAATATGAAATACTCAGATATTTTGGGGAGCAGGAACTGGAACCCTGTACTTCCTCTGCCTTCCAGTATTACCTTCGTAACCAGCAGACCATGGAGTGTTCTTTCTTTCACCTATTATTTCATGCAAACTGGAAATAAGAAATTGAAGTAATCATGTCATGTAAACTATATCTTCATAGTTTGAGAAATCTCCTGTGATTTGGACTATAAAATTATATCTTCTGAGATAGAGGAGTAATTATTAGACTTAGAAACCCTAGGTCTCCTACATTCTGAGGAAGTATTCCCAGCACTGTTTTGTTCAGGTACAGACACTTAATAGTATATGACTGTTTTTGTAAAGTTTAAGTAGGCTCTGAGAATACCCACCACAATAGAGGCTACAAACAGAATAATAGAGGAATATCTACTTCATGAATTCTTGCAAGACATAGACGTGTTAGACTGTTCATTGCTACCACAGTGTAGGCAGTGTTAACATGCTCAGTAGCAGACTTTTTCAGAGCCGTAGTGGTAGAATTATAGGGACCTTTGACCCTGCAGGGATTTGGCAACAGTTGACAGGAATTAAATGGCATAGAGTTTAAACACTGAGGTGGCAGCTAGATAGATAGACAATTTTTTTTTTTGATCTAGCTTCCTCCAACCCCTACCCTCTTGATATCTGTATAGTAATAATAAATCTAGTCCTGGATTAGGCTGATGTTTCAAACTGTTTCAGAGTTTGTTTCTTAAAGAAAAAAAAAACAACAATAAAAAGTAAGAACCACAATTTAGCTTGAACTTACTGGGGGGGGGGGGGGAAAACTTGTTTGGTTTTTGTTTTGAAAAAGCAAATATAAATAGATGTAAGTAAAGAATTGTCATACGTTTTTGTGCTAAACCTGTTTCTGCCTCTAGGGTATCTAACAAACATGCTTATAATAAAACCTGGCAATTTGAGACAGCTGACACGTTATTTAGGGGATGCCAGTAAAGAACCCCAGTATCAAAATTTCTAGCTTTTATCCTGTTAAGGTAATTACGGACATGTCTTGAAACTGTGATTACACATTGAAAAGATGAGTCAAACAAATTAGCAAACAAGTTAAAAAGGAGACACACCAAACCTATTCCCTTCATTTCTACCTCAGTTTCTGGACACTTGTTTGATGTGTTGAATAAGAAATGTATTTTCTACTTCCCATACTGATTAAATGCAGATGTAATAAAGATATTTCTAGTGCTTCATGCACATCTATCATGATATCATTTGGCATGCTATCAATGGAAGAAGAAAATATCAAACAACTGAAGTAATTATGCTTCAGTATTACAAGGCAGAATATATATGCTCACGACGGGGCTTGTTTTTAGAGAGTAGAGAAGGATTTGAATTAAATTCTTGATGTAGAGATGTTTCTGAAAAAAGCATACTCTGAAACAACAAAAGGCATCTCCTGACCTGTTTGAAGTCAGAGACTGCAGTCTGGCATCTGTTAGTAAACATAAGAGGATGTCCTGGAGTTAAACTCTATAATAATAATTTAAAATATGTACAATAGAATCCTCTTGTCTTCAACATAAAAATGCAATGCTAATGATTAAGTGAGGCTGAAGTTTAGTATTAACAAAAATATCTGGTTTATGCATTAATATGAATCAAGATTTCTCAAATGTAATTTAAAAAATATTTTCATATATATTTATCGTTACCTGTCAGGACTTACATTTTGTAAATTTCTGTAAAGATACAGAACTCTGAAAAGTTAATGTTGTTTACCTTTAGAAGTTGAAAATACATTCCTTTCTAAGGAAATGTCCATCTAAGAAATAAGAGATCAAGTATCGTAAAACATGCAGGCAAAATCTCCAAAGAAACTCTGGAAAATGTTGTTTGTTTACAGTATTGGGTTTTTTTAAGCAAATATATTTATGGTATGGAGATGGTGAAGGTTTTTCTCACAGACTTGTATTTTTAAAAAAGAAGCCAACTTTTTCTGACTGTCAATATTGTACATTGCAGACTGTGAAAATCAAAAGATCTGATTTTCCAGAGCGATTCAATTGACATTTCCTTTCCACACTCTAGACTTCCAAAATGTTAAGAGTATTGATTAAACATCTGGTATTTTGGTAGGTTTCCCATATCTTTAAAAGAACAGCTCTCAAATGGTTTGGAGACTCCAACGGCTCAAAAGAGGAGCATGCTGTTTCTCATTTTAGTGTAATTGAACAGATTTGGGGGGGAAGAAGCACTTAGAAAAAGTTTTATATATGTTGTGTTCTATAGATGTATGTATATAAATGAAATAAATACTCCAAGTGACATCTCTTCTCATTTTAGATTGCCATCCTTTTACTAATTTGCTATGACTAAAAGGGGAAGACTTCTTTGTCATCTATTTGAGGAAATGGCAACAATAATTAAAAATATGTCCATAATTTGCTGCCATTATCTAAGAAATCCCTTAATAGATTAGATTCATGGCCGTGTAACCAATCTTCTGTCTCTAAGCATGGCCAATAGTAGAGGCCTACAAAAAATTTAAGAAAAAGGGCCAGTGCAGAGTCATCCTTTTATTGTTATATCCTCCCATCTTGCAGTGATCAGCAATACAGGAATGCCCGGAGCCAGAAGTACTGTCTGACTTATTAATAGAGTTATACTCCATGAACTTGTTTAATCTATTTCTGTGTGTGTTTATCCTTTTGAGCTCCATAACATCCAGTGGCAATGAGAGTCACAGTATGATTATGTACTGTATGGAAATGCATTCTGACTTCTTTTAAATCTGCTACCTGGTTATTTTCTGGGGTGTTACTTCATTCTTGTGTTTTGTGAAATAGAAAAGAATTGTTTCCTCTTCACTTTCTCCACATAATTCATGTTTCTATAGACCTCTCTCTTCAGCTATCTTTTTTCCAAACTAAGAAATTCTTTATAGTTTTATATGGTACGGAAACTCTTTTAATCTTTCTTGTTGATAACCTTAGTGATCCTTCTATTTCTACAGGACCTTCAATTTTCTATGCATCTATGTATATTTTTAGTTTGTTCTTTTAAATAAGAAGAATTTAGGAGAAAATGAGAAAAGTAAGGAGTGGAGCAAAAAAGGGAAGGCTCTGCCGACTTCTACTTTTCTACTTTTCTCTCTTCCACGGGTTTTTTTTTTTTAATTTTTCCTTCTGGAAGGTAGATTGCTTGCTTATCCCTGCAAATATTTACATAATTAAAAATACAAAATAATAGACAAAAGGTATAAACAAATCAAAATTGTCTGGAATTCTATGCCAAGAGTGGGCTAAATTATGTTGCTATTGCAGTGAAATTCTTTTTCCAGTTAAAACAATGATATTTTTCAAATTGGCTTCAGAGGGGCCAGATCTCATTCTGGGAAATATATAAAATGTTTCAGTTTCTACCATTGCAAATCAGTTGAGTAGAATTTGGGGAATGTTTAAGCTGCTGATGTGCTACTGCAGCTTTCTTGTCATCACTCAGATTTATCTGTTGTATCTCATGGTTTGGACTGTAGATGCTTGTTTGAATTAGATGATGCAATCTAAGCAAGGATCCTCAGAGAAGGAAAAATTGAAGTTTCTGTTTGATTTTATTGTGAAAGGAGAAGAGTTCTCATCAGAATAAAAAACTTCAGATTTTAGATTATGGTCTAATAAATTCTAAGCTCATTACCAGAGTCTTATGTTCACAGGAAGGGAGGTAAAAGATTCCCCTCTGTAAAAATTCCCTCTCCCCTTGAATGTTTAGCATTCACTTAGCATGCTTTCTCAGCTGTTAAATGTGTAACTTTATTTATGGATGAAAGCCACCACTGCAATGTTCTTCAGCTGCTCTTAAAGTCTGAGGGATGAATGAATTTCAAAACTGATACATCTCATACGTGTAAGTGCCAAGTCTCATTTTTTTAACTCAAGATTCATTTCTCAACAAACCTTTAAGCACTCAACCATCAGCTATCTGGCTTCTATCTCAGCATACAGGTCAGGAAGTGGTAAAAGGACAGGTCAGATACATGAGCTGTACTGCTCCAGATGCAAACTTGCCTCTCTCTTCTTTTTGACCAATGTAGCTGAATAGCCAGTAACGAAAGCAGCTTTCAAGATGGGCAACAAAGGCATGAAACTCACACTGAGACTTAGTTATTCAATAGGATTTTTTTTACTGTCTTTCTAGGTCGACACCATGAAATGTGAGACAGGGAGCAAGCAGAAGCTTGAAGAAATGTGGTAACAACAAGGTAATTGTTATATTACTAATGATCTTAGTGTTGCTTATGGGATTAGGAAGACTGGCTATATTAATAAAAGCTTGTTAAAAAAAAATACTGTGATAATCTTCCATCCAAAATTATATTTTTGTTGAAATCAGTATGTTCTGTTTCTGAAACAGAAATATCTCAGTTTTGCCAATATTTGTAATATGAAAAGTCAAAGTAAATAATTTTTTGGTTTTTGCTGATGAAAATACATCTTTTTGATTTTACATCTTGAATTTCATCTCATTGTGCATATATTTTAAAATTTATATCCATACAATTATACCATTATATCCATTACCATTGTAACTACTTAATAAATGAATTGTAGTTGCAACTGCAGTGGCAACATTATCGCATGGATAAAGGTGTCTTGCTGGGTTCATGAAAAATGGATGATCCGAGACACAAAAAGTATTCCCAGAAAGGCAGGTGTGTCTCTTTAAAGCCTGTGTATTTATTCCTTATGTGTTACGATTTTACATGATTTTCAATTCTGCTGAGAGAAAGAGAATCAGAGTTTTTATCAGTAGGAGCACACGTGTACCTTATGTTCTAATGTGGCTACATATATTTCTGGAATGCTGCATATCGCTCACTGCAAAGCTCAAACATAACCTGTAGCTAAAACCAACATTAAATCGAAGTTTGAAACATTTTGAAGAAGACATTGCTAAAATGTTGGTAATTTATGCAGAGTAAAATGAGCATATATTTTAAAGAAGGATAAATTGTTTCTGACAGAATTTAGCAGTGATAGCACTGCTGAAATTGCTCAGATTAAGTAATAATTTCAGAATTTTTCAGGGTTGATTCCAAAGCTAATTTTATTCCATTGTCTCCAAGGAGTTTTGGATTTGGAGTTTGGAGTCCTTACTGAAAAGAGACTGAAAGCAAGAGTTCTGGGACAGCAAAGAACTTTCAGCAGAGTTTTGATTTTTGCCTGCTTAATTCCAACTCATTTGTCTCTTCTAGATCGTGAATTCTGGAAAAGGTAAGAGAAAACTACCATGACTCAGCTCAATAGAGAAAGTGAGAGTGGTTAAGGCAATTAAGAGAAATGCGGAGTATTATTACTACCAGTGGACTATTCTCTTGTTCTTTCAATTTCACTCCAAGAACTAAATGGATCCTTCAAAATCTGGCTAGCTACCAAGGACACAATCAAACATCTGTGCACCAGATGCATAGAGCATTATATCCAGCTGTGTTACTGCAGCTACATCTGCAGAACACTCCATATGTCAACTGCCATGGCCAGCAGGCTTTGGGAATACTATCTATAGGAATTAAAGCTTACAGCAGAAGTAAAAGAAGTGGGTATTTTGCTTTCAACTGTTTTATGTCTTCTTTTACCTCTCTACATTTCTTAACTGAATTGCTTGTAAGTTTGAATTAATGGAGGGAAATAGCATGTGATTTTTCACCAGTGGAGACCTGATTTCAAGTTGTCATAGATAAAGAAATAGAAAATGAGTTTCATCTCATCCTGTATTTTCATTTCAAAGTTGTACTTTTCTCTTAGAAAATACTATAATGAAAGTATTCAGAAAAATAGTCTTTTCTTCCTTTGGAGCTGGTGGAGTCCTGTATGTTAGTTGAGGAAAACTGAGGAGAGCATTTCTTCCAGAGGCCACTGGAGGAACTTGAGAATTTCTGTTTGACTTGCTGAAGCAATGAGTTTTTATCGGTAGGATATACTGTAGGTTTCCCTACCAAATACTCAGATGCATATTCAGGTTGTCTTGCTACATAAAATAGCAAAGCTGTGTCATTTATTTTACGTATTTCCCTCCTTTCCTTTTCCATTCCCCTCAGGAATCTGTTGCAATTGTCATAAAAGCATGGAAAAAAATATTGTATCTGTAGATCTTCGATTTCTCCTTCCTAACAGTATAACTTTGCCTTGATAGGGAAGGCATTAGCAAGTTAGCAAAAGGAAATGAAAACATTTTTTTTTCTCAAAAAGGAGCAGAAGCAGCACTTGGTGGATGTAGATTAATAACAGTGGCTACTTTTTTGAGCTGGCAATATTCCTTGTGGTTTTTAGGCAAGTCTTTTTCAATTATATTTATAATTCTCACAAACAAAACAAAGTGCTAATTTCACACTACTGAATGCATAAACCATTTTTCATACTGGTATGTTTGCGTGTCTAAACTTAGCTGGTGTATTTTTAATTTAAAATATCCCGTATATTTTTTAAGGGTAGAACTACCTCAATAGTTCCCAAAAGTTCCCAATTTAGATTTTTTTTCCGCAAGAAAAAAGTGCTACAGTAGCAACATTTAAAAAGTTATTGATTTACTTTTCCAGTTTTGTGCTGCTGATTCATTCTATTCAAAGTTCTTTATCTTCAGCAAATATTTATGTTCGATCAACTGTGTTCAAACTTGTGATTTTATTGAACATAATGATAAATTTTCAACATTTGACCACATGCAAATATATATTGCTTTTGCAAATTCAAAAGAATTATTATTTGGGGATCATTTTATATGTACAGAGAAAATGCATTCAAACAGGTTTAATCAAAACCGTCTAAAACAATGCCATCATGTTATGAAAAAAGTGCAGAGATGCAAGGAAAATTTAACATAAAACCAAAATGTTTCACTTTATTAATATCTACTAGTACCAGACCATTTATACAGCTGCAAATACTAATTATTGACTACATCTTACATAAAATTCCCTTTAGCTTTGATTCTGTGTTCTCTCTGTTTATTTTTGAACCTTCTTCCTCTCTGTATCCTGCTCTTGCTGTACTAATAGCTGGATTTTAGACACATCTTGCCCTGCATATTTGCCTTTTCTGACGCTCTCAAGAACAGAAGAGTGTTGTGGTAGCAGGAGACATAAACAAGATAAAGTACATTTATTTTCTCTAACTTAAATCATAGGCAGTGTTATCTAGACTCTGAACCTAGTTTGTATCCAGATAATAATGGGAAGCAAGATGAAACATTTTTGTTTCCATTCCAGGCCTTTTCATAGCAAATATTTCTCCTTAGAAGAAATGTTTTTCTAACTTATTGGACATTTTCTCTCCAAAAATGGGGGTTCCACTCTGCTAGTAACTAACTCATATTAAAGCTACTAGCTGCTTTTCTGCTGGTTTGTACACTAACCTATCTGGAACCAGAATATAGGATCCAAATTGTGATTCACAGCATGGGTCTGCTGATGTGGTTAAAGTGACTCATATATTAAGGAGGTGGCAGAATCAACTCCATTAATATGATCTAGAAAAAAATTAAGTAGTTGCATGATATTCTTGGTTAAATGGTGTAAAATTGTTAAGGTAACTTCTAATTTAAGGGAGAAGAAGAGCTGATATTGTTAGTCATAGTATTATGATATTTCTAATTGTTTTACAGTAGTGAAAATTAAATTTTTGTATTTTACTTTTAAGTGATACTCAAGAAACAAAAAATACTCCACTGATTAAAACATACTCCACATCTTATGCAAAACACATCTGAGATAAAATTACTCTAGTCGGAATGTGGAAGAACAGAATTTTATTCCAAGATTACAGTGTTCTCAAATTGCAAACTACCTATACACTTCCAGAATATTTCTGTATTGCTTTAAAATTTTGTCACTGTATTGTTGAAGTCAGCCATATCAATCACAGTTGCCTTTTGTTTAGGGTGGGATTTTTGTCCTCTCTTCATTGCCATTGACGACTTCTGCAAGGAAAAGATAGTAGAATTGTGTGAAATTTTTCCTTTATTGCTGACAAGTGCTGTTCCTTTGATAATGACAGGTATCTAGGACCTGTACACTACCATGCTGTAAGTAAAAACATATTTGTAAAACTCTGGAATTGATGTCCACTGTCAGATGTTAGAGTGCGCTCAAGTCAGAGTTACTATTGAAAGAATAGGTGGGCAGATTTGAATAAACAGAGAAAATAAGGATGAGATGGAAGGTTACCAAAAATGAATAATATCGAAGTCCTGATGTTCTGAAAAGAAAAGTAGTATCTTTCCAGAAAATGTATAAAAGCACCTGGAAAGAATAGGGAAGAAAAAACCCTCTGTCAGCTGCAGTGAATATTGGAGATCATAAGGACCATTAACAATGCTAGGTACAGCTGGAGAGACATGGAAAACAAAATCCAATTTTCATGGATTGTAAAGTAGACAAAAGAAAGCCTGAAACAGTTAACTGTTCAGAGGAGGTTGTAATCACAGTATTATTGTTCTCTATTCTATATTAAAAACTATTCTCACCTAATGCTTTGAAAAAAACTATTGCTTATTCAGAACTTCAACAGATCTAATATTTGTTTGAAAGTATTTAATAGATATTAGAAATTTTTGTGTGTGACTCTATAATTGCTATCATAAATAAAAAGTACCTTGGAAGCAAAACTGAACTCCTGTAAGTAATTTTGATTAATTCATGTTAAAATAGTCAGGAGTGGTAAATCTTAAGGTCTGTGATTTACTTTGCTAGTACAGCCTTGTCTGGAATTTCAGGTTGGTGATATTTGTTACTATTGTAATCTCATCAAATAGGTCACCCAGAACTTTATTCATAGGCAAAGGTGAATATGAAAGGTGTCTTTGAGTCTTTGGGCACAGTCCCTGGAGTACCTATGATAAGCTAGCCTTCTCTTAATATTTTTCTTAATTCTGTTCATAGATGTTAACAGGCAAATCTGAGCTCATTTAGAGAGAGAAGCAAAATTTTCATTAAAATTATCATATTTAGTGATAAACAGCAGATGGGAAGAGGACAGACTCTCATATCAGTAATACCATGGAGGGCAAATAAAGTGCATGCCAAGCCAGTGAGGTAAGCGATGAGTACATGTGTAGGTCTGGCTTTGTTCCTTTCACTGTTCACAGAACTTGTCTCTAGACATGATTCTGAGTCCTCCTGATGCAGATTACTTCTTTTTCTGGCTTCCATTGTTCTATCAGATGTATAGATGTATACTAGCGATAGGACGAGAGGAAATGGCCTCAAGTTGCGCCAAGGGAGGTTTAGACTGGACATTAGGAGAAATTTCTTTACTGAAAGAGTGGTCAGGCCTTGGAACAGGCTGCCCAGGGAAGTGGTTGAGTCACCGACCCTGGAAGTATTTAAAAGACGCATAGATGTGGCACTTAGGGACATGATTTAGTGGGCATGGTGGTGTTGGGTTGAGGTTGGACTCGATCTTAGCAGTCTTTTCCAATCTTAATGATCCTATGATTCTATGATTCTAAGGAAGGAGTCATAAATCTGATATGTTGACACGATTTTTTTCAGAGTGAGGAAATGTCTAGCTCATCTTAGCTCAAAACTTTGTAATGACCCCTTGTTTTTCATAATTAGGACTGGTACACCATTGTCATTTACCTATTATTTTTTCTGGTAGTATTGCTATAAGGTGCTGTGCTAGCTTCAGGTGTGAAGATACGGGATTTGAAACCAAAACTCATAGAGACCTTCTAGTGCTTGCATTTTCTGACCCTTCACTTTCCTAAGGCCTTTTGTGACCATATAATTTTTTTTTTTTAAATGAGAACAAGTTCTATGGTATTTCCATTTTCTTTTGCAAGGTAAATTTCATGTCACCAAGCACAGAATTCATTTATTTATCACTTGTAGAAGTGGGTATAGTCTACATCTTCCAAAATAAAACCTATCTTAAAATTGAGTAAAAATACTACAATCATATATTTCTCATTATTGCACTTTTCCAGCTATAGAACTATTAGTCAGGCTGCTAAGTCATGAATATTGCTTTTCTCCTTTTTTTCCTACTTGTAACTTCTTTACAGTATCATGAACATGCTTAATTTCATTTTCTTCCTTTCCTGTTCTGGCAATCTGAGCCCTGAAAACATAATAAATAGTGATATGTTCTGTGTGTTATATGCCAGTGTCAAAGGACAGTGTAAGCAAAGCATGGTGCTATTACTATAACCTTCATTCAGCTACAGGACACACAATTGCATGTAGTGGGATTATGCAAATAGTTCCAGCTACCTGTGTTCTTTCTGAACTGTTTTTAAAGGTAGTCATTCTGTCACAGATTTTTAAAAAGGGGTTGTTTTTCTTATTAAGCAACTTTCTTTTCTAACAGTCTGTATACAGTGTTTTACATAGTAACTGTTAGAGATCACTTACCAGAAGTTCTTTGTACATTAGTGTCATCCTGCTGCAAGCACAGTAGTTCTATTTTAAATTGTGGTACATGTTTCTCCTTGTCTTTGCTGCTTTTATTTTTGGCTATGCCATAGCACTGTGATCTACTATGATTAACATCATGCCCTTGTAATCCAACATTCTCGCTATATGTATGATATTTTCCTTTAACACGTTTCGTAGAAGGACAAGTTCTACTTTGTAGAGAGCATCACTTATTCAGAACTGGCAAAATTAATTTATTTGGTCAAAGGTTTCAAGGTCTTCAATCAAGGGCAGATAATTTCTTAGCATATGAATCTTTTTGTTGCAAAGATTTCAAGTCATGGATTATTGTTGTGCTTTGTTCTATTTTATTTTGTATTTAGTTTTATTCTGTTTTTCTTAAAAATTAACAGAGAGTAAATAAAATACTAAATATCATAGGAATAAAGATTAAACTCAACGTATTCTGTCATGTTAAAGCAATTGCAAATTGTTCCCTTGCAGCCTAGCAGGGACTAAATATCATTGCTCTCTAATGAAAGCTAGACACGCTAGCTAGTGTGAACTGTGTTGATTGTTTCAAAGCAGTTCTTGACAGATTTAAAAAGAGAAAGCCACAATGATAGTCATAGTGAAGCCATGGTACAGTCATTTAGCTTAAGCACTTCCTCTTTCTCCTCAGTAACCTCAGTACCTTGTTTTTCCTTCCTTTTCTAATCTAGATCAATTCCCTGATCCACCTGAGTTTTAGCACCACAGGTCAGAAGTGGAATGGTTGTATAAAATCTGTTGTGCATAGGAACCATTTCAGTTGTTTTTGCTACCGTTAGCTTTGCATTGTCAAACCATGTACTCAGCCATGAATGTGAGCAAATATGAAATTAATTTAATAGATTGGAAATCAGAGAAACATAGGACTGATTTTTCAGGAAATCAAGAAATACTGCCTTTTGTATACAGATTGAGTGTAATTTTAAAATAAGTTAAATAAATTAGGGATTTTTTTTTTTAATCTTACATCATGGTTCCAGTGCTATTTGAATGGGCCTTCTAACATTAACAACATATACTATTCTAACAATAATTCAAAATTAAACTCTGAATTAATGCTCAAGGCAGAAGCATATGTGGTCTGAAAAAGAGCAATACTTATTAAGCAAAATGACTAGGTCCTCTGGTGGAAAATGCAGTACCACTGCAACTAGCAAGGTAGAGGAATTGTATTCTGAGAAAATTCCAACTTTCTTCTTCTCTTTTAGCTATGTATTTGAATAAAAACACAAAAAAGAGTTTTGGAATTACAAAGTATTTTGGTTGAGTAATATCTACATATTTTATTTCATTGTTATTGTTTCAATTCATGCTACTGTACTATATCAAAATAGCATTAACATCCAGTTTTATTTCTGTTGGCCCTATAATTCAGTTAAGACATCAAAGACTATTTCTATTACGAGATCAATTTTTGTGAATCCCATCTTCTGAATGTTTGTCCTCTAAGTCCTGCCTTAATGTGAGTGATCTGAGAGAGGGAGCACACTTCCCTAAGCACTTTTGCACAAATGAAGATTTGCCATCCTGATAGTGTTGCAAAACTGATCCTATTCTGAAGTTGAACAAAATATTACAGACCAAAACACTGCCGCCTTCAACTCTTTGATTAACATGCATTTCTAAAAATATGGTTTGAAATTGAGCTAATTTTTTTCTTCTTCAGAATAAGTAATGCATATAAACATCAGTTATTTGCAGGACTTTAAACATCAGGATCCATTTTGATGATTACACTTCAGTTTTCTACCTCATTAGAATCTAGTCAGCTAAGAATAATATTTCTGATTTCTCTATGGATTGCAAGTGTCTCGTATACACAGGCTTTGAAAAAAGTTTGCCTGTGTTTTCTGTTGCTGTCCAGGCTTTTCTGTAGCCACTATCCAGATTGTTGCAAATCCTTGCTATGAATTAGAATTTTGTTACAGCTCTCAGCATAATGTTTCTGATCCACCATAGCAAGGACTAGGTCTTCTGGACTAGTTTTACTACATGCTGATCACTTTTCCCGACAGACTTCTCAGAGTTAATACTAATTTTCTTTCTATAATTTGTTTTTCTACCTGACCCAAACTATCCAATGAACTAGTCCTGTCTCCTGGTACTTTCTCAAATGTCAGACTAGATGTTTCATGGCTCTAAGAACATACTACTTCACTGTAGGGGCTGGAGAAAGATAAAGTTGCCTGCCAAATCTATTTAAAGTTTTCTAAACGAAGTCCTTTTTCTCACCGTTTGACCTTTTTCCCCTTCTCTTACAAAAGTAGATCTGCAAATGGGTATTACCAAAATTTCAGCAGAATTGGTAAATATGCTATTAGAAAATGTTGTTGGTGATCTTTTTACTTGTTTTTATCATAAGAGCTGTGTGGCACTGGTGGGGTTTTTTTAATCTTAGGATTATTTCATCTTTTCGTTGGGCTTTTTCATTTCTCACTTGCTCTTCTCAGAGTGCTCTTGTATTTGCTTTGTGCTAAGGACTGGTCTTAAGGAATCTTGATGTTGCATGATTATTTGCGGCTTGGCTTTCTCTCTATAGGCTTGTGTTCCATTCAAGCCACTAAACTAACTGGCAGCTAGCATCTCCCTGGGTTTTCACATACTGCTGGGAGGCAGAAAAACCAGTTTCATCCAGACAGCACTGTGAGGATGAGTTGCATGAAATTACTTACGCAGTCTGCTTGCAAAAAATTTACATTTCTTGTAAACATATGCATTGCCTATTAAAGGCATTTCTAGGACTGAAAAATACTATATCATTTGAGAGAATAGTTTGCTATGTGGCATGACAAACAGTAGGTCTATTCAAAAAAATCAGTTTTGAATATGTTATTGTTTTAAAGTACATACTTAAATGTGGCATATATCTTACTACAGGAAATCAGAATAATTAGGTTAAATTGAGCAGTCATAGTCATCTAGAAATGGAAAGTAAAATGTTTTCTATAGATACTCTTCAGAGTCTTCATATGAAATTTTTTTTTACTTCACACTAAATATTATTAAGCTGCTAGTAGCTGCAAATCTTGTGTGTGAGAACACAAGATAACTGCTTTTCCCCATCAGTGGAGGCATGTTTGCATTTTTGTTTAATAACAACTTTGATCCTTCTACTGTTGGCAATGGTCATTGAGAAATCCTGACATAAAGAAGGTATCTGCAAGATAAAGTTCTACAAGGGATGATTAGCAGCACTTAAGTTTTCTTTTTGTTGAAAGGAAGAATCCCTGATTGAACAGTGCATTGAATGATGTGACAAGCAAGTACTTGATCCCTGTCCAGCTGGAAAGGAATTGTATTCATCAGCAGCTTTTTAGCTAAGGATGTCTTTATATTTTCACTCTTTGTTTGAGTCTCTCCAGATCCTCCCTTTACTTCATGTCAGCACTATATAGTAGGTATGCCAAGTGGTTTTGAAATTTAAATTACAGTCTCTTTTTCAGATGTTATTGGAAAGAACATGTAATTTATAACCACGTGTTAGGAGTACAGGATGTTCATGGTTCACTGCCAATTCTTCTTTTGTAAAGTTAATAAAACTTTCATAAAACACTTATACACTTGTATATTTCATGGTAAAGATTTTTTTTATCTCATAGGCTAATGTAAAGATTTATTAAAAACATTTTTTTGTTAAGAGGAGTGTCAATAGTTTGCAGCTGAGTGTAATTTTGAATTCCCAGTAGATGACAGTCTGACTGAAAATGACACTAACAGCTTTGTTGATTTAGCACTAAAAATAAAGGATTCTTTCAAATGATATAAAGCTCTAATACCCTGAGTGTGCTGAAATACACTTGAGACCCTTAAGTAGAGTTTCAGCGAAATGTTCGCCAGCACTATGGATTCCGGTGAACAAGCGTTAGCATGCTTGCTGGCACTGACCCATTGGGCTCCCACCTAAAAATTAATGTGAAGGATAGGGATACTGCAATAAGAAGAGAATCTGATATGTCTAAATATGGGAACCATCAGAGCTTTGGATAATGTCATGGAATAGACTTCAAGTAAGACCTTGTGACATCATTGTGATTAAGTTTTTCTTCCCCCCCCCCCCCCCCAAAAAAAAAAAATTGAGCACTTGAAATATTTAATTCAGTAGCAACCCAGAACTACTACCATCTGATAGCTATGAAGAGGTATGTGAAAAGAGTTGATGGTTTTATGCCAGCTTCTGCAGGATGGTTGTTCACTCTCTTTTTGTGATGTGATAATTGATAGCTTTGCTGGCGATCTTGGCAAAGAAGCTGAGGATTAAATAGCCCGAGAGATGGAACTTCCCTAGTCTCCTAAGTGAGAAACAGACATGTTGGCCAGGCAGCATGGAAGAGTCTGCAGTGCTCCTGCTGTACTATACTGTACTATACATCAATACTGCAAAAGGTTTTCCTCCATCTTTGAATGGTTTTTATTCAAACTAAGAGTATATAGAGCTATATACTGTGCATCTTTGTCCAATTTTAACCTATTTTTCACTTGCATTCCGGAATAGGTCAGGTAATTCAGTGACAAAAATATTTTCCACAACTTCACAGCCACCTACCCTAAGCATCTACATCTAAAGGAGGTACAAAGCTCTACACTTCTATAAATAATTGCACAAGGGAAAGTGAGGACGGGACTCTGATATAGACATAACATCAGAGTTGGTAACAAGTGAGAGAGCGCACTGATAAATTTGTTACTTTCAGGATCCAATTTTTTACCCTCTCTGTTTTCATGGGAAATCTACAAAGACACTACCTCTCTGAGTCTGGTAGCTACTACTTAAAAAAATAAATAAATCACTATTTACTCTAAGCCTGCCAACATTTGATATTTCATCCGTATGTTGTGACTACTGCAGTACATTTTTGCTGTCTTTAGTGTTTTTCTTAAAACAATTCACTCCTGATCCACAAATGGCTAAACTTGGAGAACAGAAAAGCTACATTTACAGACCTGTAAATGGTAGTAGTAATAATATCTATAAATGGTAGTTTGAGCTGTGAAAACAGTAGTGCTGAATACTGTAGGAAGCAGAGAGAGATCTAGGAAGAACTAAGGATTTGTTGTATTCTTCCATTTTATCTTGCCTATGTGATAAAATAGAAATGTAGATCCTTAGAGAATCAATTAGTGTGCATAGAAATAAGGAGGAGGTAATTATATAGAGGGAGTTAAAGACAAAATGGTTGAAAACTGAATGTGTTTATAAGAAAATGTTGAGTGGCTGCTGATTCTTGACCTCGACGGTACAGTGGTCACAAATTTGATTTAAATCAGGTTTTCAAGGCATATTAAACACGGTTTATATAATGGAGCAGCTTTTGACTCAGATTGACCTACGAGGACAATGTGGGGGATGTATATACACAAACTACAAGAACACAAACTGCATTTCTAAATAGAGGTTGGCAAAGTGACTGTATTGTGCTTTTCCTTCTGCAAGCAAGTATCTCCAGATTCAAAAAAAAAATGGAGAGGATCTTCTCAGTTGTTACAAAGGTATTACCTGTCCTTACAAACTTTGCATCACTAAGCAAAGAGCATCCTGAGATAATTTTAGTCCTATGTAAGTGTAGCATAATAAACTCAAAACTCTGAGGTTTTGAAAAGCAATATCATTAACTGATCAAGAAAAGTGTGGCTATTCTCTGCAAAGAGCTCTGTTGTGCTAATTGTGTTCTTGTACTGAAGTAATCCTATCCATTTTGAATGTCAAATGAAAAGTATAGTGAGGTTCAGGATATTTCTCCTTAAGCAATGATTGAGGTGCAAGGCTTGTTTGACACCTTTGCTTAGTGAGACTTGTAGGAAAAGATAATATACTTTATTAAATCATCAGAGGAAGCCTGAAAAAAAAGCAGTTTTTAGACACACGAGCTCTTCAAAAGGATTGTTTTAAATGAATCATTCCAGATCTGACTGTGAGCTGAACACCACATTTTTCCATCACAGTAAATTCTTTCCTTCTAAACTTCCAGTAGGCTAAATGTATCTGGCGTATCTTTTGAATTTTTGAAGCAATCTCATCAGCTTTTCAGAAACACATTTGATAGGGAAGGCTGTATTACATGAACATGAATCTGCAGAGGACAGAGAATGGCTCTAGTACCATTACTATTAATCTTCCTTAATATAATTAGAAAGTAGGCAAAACCCTGTGATAAACAACTTGGGAAAGATGTAAAATGCCTATGGTGGTCTTTAATGCCTCCTGACTGGAAATAAATAGTTCTTATTTTTATGTACAGTTATTTTATTCTGTGTAAACTTTACAAACATTTAACCTATTTGACCATAGTTTTAATGTAACATTCATGTAATATGAAAATCTTCTAGATAACTATCGTTAATATCTTTGTCTTGGATTATTCTTCTTCTGTAGATACGAACAAAAGTGAAAAGAAAAAAAGGATACGGTTGTAAACTAGTGACTTCAACTGAGTGTAAAAAAAGGAGTCATTTGCATTTTCCTCTGTTTTTCATTCTACTATAATCATGAAAGATTAAAAGATGAAAAAAAATTGTATCAGCTGGTCTGTGCATGAGATAGATCTGCCTCGATAAGAGTGTCTTGTGAATAATGAAGTATAAGCTATTATAGCTGAAATCTCATGACTACACTATTAAATTCTATAGAGGAGTGGGCCTTGTAGTGACAAGGAAAGGCTATACACTAGCGTTTTCCCTTTGTGACATGAACAGACCAATTGCCCATGCACACTGTGATAAATCTGCACTTATGCAAAAGACTGCTGCTTTCTGAAGTGGTGGTTTCACTGTTCATAAGGGGCCAAGTAAGCCAAGTGCTACCCTCCTGTAATCTTCAGTGAAGACTTCCCTGTCTTCTTTATCTCATTCCATCTTTCTTGATTGCTGCAGCTCTTTGGAAAGAGGTCTGCCATTGGCAGAGCATTGATGCTTCTCTTCCCTGATACTATCTTTTGCAACAGCACATCAGACCCAGACCTGGAGAAGGCTGTGTGCTATATTATTTTCATGCAGTGGTAGCCTCTTCCCAACTGACTTGTTTTCTCTGGATGAATACTAGACCATTGTCTGCTAACAAAAAGAGTAGGACTCTATAAAAACTAAAGGATAAAGCAAACACATGAGGCATAATGCTTTCAGTGGTGTAAACTTGTTTGTGCTAGTACAGACTTAGTTAAATATTCACCAAAAATATCTTAAGGTGTTTTGAATTTTTTTTGTTATAAAATATATGTTAGAAGATTAAAGCATGTACAGAACATTCCTCCCTCTCATTCATGTCAAAATGAAATTGATAATTGCCAGTTTTTAACCAGCTCAAAAGATGCTTTCACAGCCTTCCCTTTGCAGGAGATTGCTTATTGTTGCCTTTGATGTTGACATTATTTAATAGAGATCTTTTTTTCTTTATGAATTGTTTCAACTTGCTCATGCTGTCTTCAATTTAATGAAGCTTTTGAGAAGGAAACTGTAAACAAATGAGATAGGATGGTTTAGGAAGAATGTGAATTGTATTCTTTAGCAAGAATTGTTTATGATGATGGTTTCATAATATGTAAAACATATGGACCACCAGAAATCTAAATGTCAGACTTTAGGTCCTTGATTTATTATTTCATGTAATTTACATTTTATTCACATTTCTTTTTTTTCCCTTCCCTCTTCCTTTTTAATACTTCACTATTTGTAGCAATAATATAGATCTGAACAAGATATATTCCTGTTACAGGACTGTACTATTCACTGAAACACATTAAAAATGCTGAAAGCAAGCTACCAAATGTCATGATTTTATAGCTTACTAGGGATCTGAGAGTGTTACAATTGAAAGACACAATAACTTATTTAGCTTTTCTTGTGATCTCCTTTTAAAAATGTATTAGTAGGTCCATCCACAATACAGTTTTCCTGAGTCTGTTTACAGTGCTTATTTATACTTGCATAATATCTGTAAAAGCTGGTTTCTCACCTAAGAGTGATTCAGAACCACTGATTTTATTGCAAGATAACCAGAACCAAATCAGTTTTCAACATTCTGTCTTAGCTACCAAAACAATAAAGCCACAGTTTTCTGCTTTTTAGTTATAAGTGCACAAGTGTGCAAAAATAAATACAGACTATATAACTATAAAGGAACTGCTTACTACCATCTTCATTTAATCTTCATGTTTTCCATTCTGAGTAGAGAAAAACAGTACACAACCAGTGCAAACTACAGTCATGTCATATGAAGCCTCTTTTAATAATGCCAACACAAAATAGTGGGATTCAGGAGCCTGAATTTGCACCGTGTCACTTTGCCTCCGAGAGCTTGATTTCTCCTGAGTTTACCTGAATTTTAGCATTCTTGGAAAACTAAAATATGTGTTGCTTAGTTTGCTCTACACCTGTAGACATTTTGCTAATTAGCTACACAAATTCAGATCAGGTGTTGACTAGCACAGATAATTTGCTGCCCAACAAAAAAATTGCTAGTGTGGAATTGTCATCAGGGAAGATAGGAAAGGAAAAAAGTTGAGTAATCTTTGATCCTGCTTTCAGCAAACCTCTGCTGTACAAGTGAATGGGAGATCAAACATGAAAAGATTTGTGTGCTGTGCTATAGGAATCCAATACTGCAAGAATGATAGGTAAGTGAAAATAGGAAATCTGCTAAAAACATCATAATTAAATAGAAATTGTAACTAAGAAATGCAAAAATATGGTTTGCGTATTTTCCTGGCCTGCTGGACTTCAGGTGAAGATGCCATTGAGCTGTTTTCAGTCAAAATTCCATCTGTCTAGCACATTAGGCTTTTGAGGCACATGGTATCCAAGTAGAGCATTGCTAATATTGTATAATATTGTATTTTTCTGGGTGTGGGTTTATGAAATTTACCTCTTCCTGAGTATTTCATAACCATTGTCATTGGTCTCTCTAGAGCTGTGTTTTGACTTTTTGTTATGAAATCGTTCAATTTTAGGAGATTTCTGTAAACAAATCAGTTATGATGGGCATTATGGTTTTCCTGTGTTATTTTTCAGCAGAATTAATTCTTTCCTCACTTTTAACTAACCTTTTTCTGGAAAATGAAATGTTGTTGTTTTAAGGTATGTATCTTCATATACATAACTTCATGTGGCCTCAGGTGGTCTGAATACATTGTAT
Source organism: Calonectris borealis (assembly GCF_964195595.1). NCBI lineage: Eukaryota > Metazoa > Chordata > Aves > Procellariiformes > Procellariidae > Calonectris > Calonectris borealis. The sequence continues at coordinate 7,121,226 of NC_134325.1, read as the reverse complement.
TCTGGTATAGCTCATTAGGGTTACAGTAGGATTGTTCGGGGGGTTTTTTTTTTAGTGATACTAATTCAAATAATTCATATCTGTGAATGTAGTTATACCACTGACATATGGGTTTTCATTCCCACGGGGCGTAAAGCTAGACTGATAAAAGCATATGTACATATGTACAAGAGAAGTATGTCTGTATGTTGAGGAAGAGGAAGTTTACACCATTTTATTACATCAGAATTAGTAGGCAATACAGGTTTTGTGTGTAGAGAAAACCTTAGATAAATAAAGAGGTTCAAGGCACACTGTGTCTTGAAGTAGGTAGCTGATAAATGAAAGAGGAGTAACTGAAATCAGAAGAAGGATATTTTAGCTGAAACCCTGGAGTAGATTAAACCATAATGCTGCTTTTTTATTTTATTTTTTTAATTGTGCTTTTATATTGTTTGGGCTAAAGATGCTTTGTTGTTTTGAGTTTATTAGCTGGCAAACGAGTTGTGATTTTTGTTCCTCAACACGGTTAACTTGTTCACAAAGCAAGGTCCTTCTGTATGTTTTCAAATTACATCTGTGACTGCAGGTTTTTACTGTACCCTCTGTGTGTTTGTATGTTGTCTATGTGTTCATGTATGTCTGTTAATTGCTAGTTGAGTTGGGGGGGCAATTTCAGTGAAAAGGAACAAAGGCGAAAAATCTGTTTCAGGTGGCATCCACCCAAGGGCTGCTTCTGCTCCTTCTCCTGCTCTCAGTTACATCCCTCTCCTTCAATAAAAATTACACTTTCTTTAAAGATATTCTGCACCTTTAAAAGAAATATAAATATCGAAGCATCTGGATGTGAACTATCTAGGGACCTAGTCAGCTCCCTTCTGCCATGTATAATCCCTCGTCATTGTCACTCCACCCTACTTATGCTACCCACCCAGTCTTAGTTTTGTTCCTTTCATTTGTTCCATATTCTTTTTGATGCCTCCTATGACTTTGTATTGTGCATTAAATATACGATGAAGGGCTTTAAAAGAAATATTTTCCTGTGGCATTTTAAGTTACAAGTTTGTGAGAGTTTTGCTTTTTTTTCCACAATGCACTATGTTGCTGGAACAGAATGATATTTTTATTTGTAAAAACAGAATGCCTAGTCTATTTGATATTAGGAAATGTGTTGATAAGATGCTACAGCAGATTTCTTAGTCGTAGCAAAATTATTTTTAACTCAAAGCAGGACTCCTGATTCCCTTTTCCTTTCTGTAGGTATCTGTCTATCTTGTTCTTCCAGGCTATTGCTCTTCAACGTTATTTTTCCAATATTATCTCTTTAATCTCTGTTCTCCCTCCTGTGATAATTAGCTCCCTTCTCTCTAACTCAGCCCACTAGGCAGCAACACAACCTAGATCAGAGTTAGGCCAGTTAATAATAATAATTGTGAGCGTTCTGCATACTCAAGAAAACAGGCTTGTGCAAGTGGCTCTGGCTGATTGTGGGGTAATGAGAATGGAAAGCTAGCTTTCAGCAGTAACTATAGAGTAGCTTTTGTTCTTGCGTAATAGCCTAGGTAATGTCAACTCATAAAAAAACAGCTACACCAGGATTTGGAAATCTACATATGCTGTATTTGAAGTGTCTCACATATTAGTAGGAGAATAACATTTGTAGAAGGCCCAGCTGCCTGTCAGGAAAGATAAAGCAGGCTATTACATGCTTAGTTCTTATTCCTGTAGCCTGTGCTGACTAAATCTGATCTCCACTGCTCTGAGCCATCATGTTAGACCATCATATGTCATATTGTAGTAACAAAAATGCAAAATATTTCTCATTCCAAACAATGATGGCAGTGTTTTCCAATATTTTTACAGTGGTTGAACATGATAGAATCACTTTAGAATATGAACCATCCATTCAGCCACTCAGCTGCAGCTGAATATAGATATTCTCTCATAATAGTTAGGCTCTCACAATGTCCTGCTTTGTTATTGTGGGTCAAAGTAAGTCTTTCAGTGCTCTTTTGCAACTGTGCTTTGGTATATCTCAGTGTGAACATTGGCATATGAAAATCTCATTGTGGCTTTAAATGCTATAAAGTTGGTTTCTTCAGCACCAATGACCAAGGAGAGAAGTAATTTTATGTGGCTTGGACTTATTTCTATTCAGAAATAAACATATAATTAGGAGATAATTATGGCTATGAAATAACTTGATATAAGGGAGATGTAAATGTAGATTTTGGATAACTGTCGATACATTAGAAATCTTATTTACCTGTGGTTTTGTTCAGATTTTAAAAACAGCTCTTTCAGTTTAGGGCTTTTGATAGGAGGAATTAACCAGTACAGAGCTATCCTTCCTGGTGGTTTACAGCTTGTTAATTATGTGCTAATGTTTCAGTGACAGATTTTTTTATTTTGCCCTTGTTGCCACAATGTCCAGATGACATTTTCATGAGAACAGAAGCAATTGTATCAGTCTTACCTACCATCAGAACCCACTGGAAAAGCGCTTAAGTCTACTAGCCATAGGATTTATGTTAATATCAAAGAAATACATATGCTGTTTTCTGGAGCTGGAATACCAGGTACAAATGTCAGGTGCACCTTCCTAGGAAACAAGGCCTTTCGAGCTTCCAGGAGGAATGATTTCCAGAACTGGATAGCTGGTGCTTCTGTATAATTGGCACTTGGTTCAGAGCGGCGTGGGCAAAACCCCCTTGTTAGACAATATCCCACTTTCTGCCCCTGACAACTCCTGAAGTAAAGGGACTGGTCAATCTAACTCCTCTACTGAAGATATTTAGGCACCTCGCTGTCAGCTGATTTCAGTTTCTTTGACAATCTTAACCTTTGTGTTGCTACCGTCTTGTCTTTAACTGTCCATGTCTGTCCTTTGAGGGCCACACCTGTAAGAAAGTTCTTTCAGAACTGAACTTGGCATGAGTCTGGTGCTATTAAGTTAGTTTCAGAAAATGGGATTTAAGGAGCAGAAGGGAAGATACATTTTATACGCTACCTCTTACTGCCAAAGCATTTTTGTAGCTGTTAGAACCTACGCTCACTACAGCAATGCAAGTATTTGTGGTATGAAATCGTTCAGCTCTTAAATAGTTCAAAACAGTGTGTATAAAGAAAGGTCAGTGGCCTTGAAATGAAAATGTGTGCTATATATAATGCAGTGCCTCTGTATTTTATTTCAGCTAAGCCAAATCAAATGAGACAGATAATATTGATATAAGACAGTGTTGGAAATTTGGTACTAAACAGTGCATGGCTTTTGGGGAAATACAGTTGTGACAAATATGCTGGGAAACTGGAAGACTGGTTCAGAAAACCAATCAGATTTTACTACCAGCCAAAACCTCACTTTCCAGTTATAGAAAGAGCTTGATATCCCTGGTAAAACAGTAGAAAATAAGAACAGTAAGAAAGGCAAGGAGGGAGCTCCTACCTCATTGTTATGGCCGTTATGTATTGGCTTTCACATGCTCACCTTGGTCTTGCCAGACTGGAGCGAATTTCAGCATAACTAACTGGAGCTTTTAAGCTCTCTTGGACTCTGAAAATTCCATTTCTACAGAGTAAAAGAACATATTCACCTGCAAAATATTTTCTCTAGTGGGTAAAATCTTGTGAATTTTCATAATGTCAGTGGATTGTTTCACCTCCTTTATGAACTTGGGAGGAAAGGGGAGTAATCCAACTTTTACCCTGCAAAAGGTTGTGGGGTTTTTTTGGTGTGGGTTTTTTTTTCCTTTTTTTTTCTCACAGCACTACTTTTTTTTTTGTGTGTGTGTGCATGCCAGGATTTATGACTGAATAAACCAAATATAGAACAGACCACTTACATAATATTTAACATATGTTATAATGTCAGATGTAAGTTAATTTTAGAAAGAGTAATGGAGAGAACCAGACAAAATGGATCATCCCTCTTCCCTGAATGTGATTAAGCAAAGAGGAAGGATTCTATCCCACCCCACCCATGTATTTGGTATAAATTTCCTGCAAGTCCTATAGCAGAGGAATATAAAACTTACTTCCAAGTGAATATAGACAGATGTTGGGTGGTCCTATTTTGCACATGATTACTCAGTGCTCTCATAGAGGAACACGCTGGTTCCCATCCAAGTAAAAAGCCTGAAAAATAGATTCTTCATCACGTTGTCCAATCTAAAGGTAATGTATTCTGTTAAGGAATAAAATTTAGCTAAAAGATGTCTCAGCCATTAATGGAACATTAAAAATAAGATTAAAACACGTTTGTTGCAGAATTCTGAAGTAGTATAGGTGGTGTACTGCAAACCATTAAGACTCTTATTTTGCATGCGTAATATGTGTTATGGTAATGTCTTTAAATCACTGTTCATGCTGAAGAAAATTTGTTTTGAAAATATATTAAATTCATGTCTGTAAAGAAGTAACTAAGAGTCAGACTCTGATTCATCCACTTCCTACACACATGAGTGGTAACTGATGTCTGTAGTCTCATGTTAATAGATGCTCAACACTGTGCATAATGTGTCGGGGCCTAAAATGCCAAGGCCCAGTGTTTGGCAGTTTAGACTGAATCTGAAACACACTATCATGTGCAAAATGGTGAGATAATGAGAACATTTTACAAAGCCATGCTGATTGTTTTCCTTTGTTTTGCAAAGTGTAGACTGGTTACACTTAGGAGTAGCTGGTAAATTGTATCTGATCAAAGATGGGTGGAAAGTAAAATACAAGGGATGTGATCCTTTTGGACCCTGGGGAATTTTCTGTGGCACAGGATCAGTTCTACTGGATTGTGATAAGTCTCGTTAAGGAGATCTCGTTAAGATGCAGGTTCCTCTTATTTAGGAAACGTAATTGTGAGGCACTCAAAGTAGTAGTTTGAGGGAAGAGGTGGAAAGCCCAGAAAACTCTCCTTACTATTCCACTTAATTTTTTTTGTGGTCATCTGTTACACTTTTTTTACTGGTTATTTCATGTTGCTCCTTCACCTCACACTAATTCTCACAGTATCTACTACTTCTTCCCTTAAAATACTTTTGAAATATTGAAAATGTAGACCAATAATTTGTCCCATAGCTGTTTTAAGCCAAATCATTTTAGATTCAACTTGTGTAAGTTTCAGTTCAATGAGACAGTTAATACAGAAGATCTAAAGAGATTAGTTACAGAAAGAATAAGACTTAACTTCTGTTAAGATATAACTTTAGTTTGGAAGTTCTGTAGAAGGCAATTTTACTTAAGTTATAACAGTGTAATAGAAGTCTATTGGAGCACTTCAAATGTTTAAATATGCTTCAGGTAATTACCAGAGCCCTGGTTCAACTTGCTTAGGTTTTTGTTTGGTTGTTATTTGTTTATTTAGTGACAAAACTTCAACAATGATAAATGTATTTGAGATCAATATAGAAATCCAAAGACTGTTTTTCACTTCCGTTTCCTTCTTTTTAAAACAAAACAAACAAACAAACAAACCTAAAACTTCAAAGAACTTTGGGAACTTACTTATGAGGGATTACGAGACTATTCCTTTCAGTACTCTGACAGCTGAAAATTACCAAGAATTCTGGCCTGTCTACAGATACATCAGAAATTCTATTTTGAAAGATGTTACTAGAATTTCAGCTTTCTTCTTTTCCACTCATGCTTTACTGGAAGCATTATACAAGCTGAATTTCTTTGGAGTGCAACATTCATCAAGAAAAGTATGCGTAGAGTTGAAAGGTCACCAGTTGTTCTACATTCTCACAGCTGTGATGCTACAGTATGTTTAGAAGAGCACTCCTTAATCACACATTATAGGTTCAGAAAAGGAGGAGCTTAATTTCCTATCTAAGCTACATTTGGTGACAGGATATCAAATGTCTGTCCTGTGGGCAGGTTTCAGAAAAAAGTGTCAGAAGTGAAAGCCAGTGTTACCAGCTGTAGGAAGACAACATTTTTCTCCCACAGTGAAGCTGGGTTCTGTGGATGCTGAACTGCTAGAATGTTTGTGGCCAGCATTCACTGTGACCTAACTCTGTGGTGGGCCGAGTCCCACGTAATGGCTGTAGAACCCTGACGAAAACGCTGGTTTGTTGTAGCATAGTTTATTTTGGTTAAATGAGGTTGCGGGCTACAAGCTTAATTTTAGGTTATCCAGATGGAAAAATTATATGTCACAAACCAAAGGGAGAAGTTTTGTTTGACCTTTCATAGTAAAAGATTGGGGAGTGAGGGGAGATGTGCAAGGGGGTATGTATTAACTGGAAAACACAATTGGAAGCAATTTTGTATTCTAAATTCTGTCTGATTCCATATTGCAAATAACAAAAAACCCCAAACAAAAACAAAACAAAAACAACAAAACCCCCGATTTTTTAGGGTAAATTTAGGCTAGAAGGCAACCTGGGCACAGATCTGAGGAAGTAAATAGTATTACTGTATTCCAGGTTCTAATTTGTCAACCAAATAACCTCCCTTGATTAATGAATTTGCTATATTCAGAATCTCTTATTTTTGCTATATTGCTGCTAATGAATAAAAGTACCAAAAAAACCCTAGCTTACTTTTAATTTATAGTCACAGTATCTGGAAAGCAGCACAACTGTAATCAGTAGCATATATAGCTAAACAGGTAAACAGAAGAAAACTCAGCTGAAGTTTTGTAATAAAGCAAATAATGAGTAAATAAGTTCCCTGCACACAAACACAGTTATCTGCTCATTCATCAGTCTAAGAGTCTGCTTTGGGTTTTTTAGCAGTAATTTTCTAGAAAGTAAAAAAGTGAGCTCAAGTTCTGAGAATAAACTCAACAGAAATTCTAGTAAATCTCTCATCCTGTTATCCTGTATTTAGTAGTAGCTGATCTATTGATTCAAGATGAAGCTTTGAATGCAGAGATTGCTCTTACTTAATCATATTAAAACTGTGACCACTTCACAGTATTGAAGCAAAAATTATCAAAGCCTTGTTTTAGTTGTATTCAGATTCATTGATAATATTTGAAAATTAATTAGGTAGAGAGTCCATGGTAGATTATCACTACAATATTGATGCAAGGTTTGAAGGTAAAATTCTTCTTCTATTGTGATTATGAAAGAGCTTTAAAAGTCTGAACATAGTCAGAGTTTCCTGACTGGCTGTCAATGATGTCATGGCCGTGTCAATAATGCCCTTTAAGTGCAGGAGTCTGACTCTCTTTTTCTGTTTTTTTTTTTGATTTATAAATTCCATTTCATAATAGCAAAAAGACACTTAAAGGGAAGTCTTCAGCTTCTTGCCTTATCACACCACCCAAAGCATATAATAGTCCTCTGAAAATGCACTACCTGTCATGTCGTATCGCTTAAATATAGGCCAGAAAAATCTGCCTTACTAGACAGGATGGTGTCAGTGCTACATTGGAATGGACTCTGAAGGCAGGGAAGAGTCTAACTATATCCTCAACTTCCATACCAGCAGAATCCAGAATAGCTCCAATTAGAGTTCAGAAATATGAATGCAGAGAAAGAACAATCTCTCTTTTCTAATGTTGATCAAATCACACAAACGTCATTAACCCTGGGATAGGCCGATATAGCAGCAAAGCAGATGCTTCAAGAAAGCACGTTCAGGGCAGACTGCTGCACCCTTCCATTATTTAAGTAAATCCTTTGGATTGTCTTGGACTCTTCCTCGTTATTTTTTTTGAAACAAAGATGCATTAGATCAAGGTGTTATGTAGATTCCTAGGATATCTTTATGTTCTTAACTGAATTGTATCTATGTTTTAAAGATTAGTAACCAAGGGATGTATTCACTTCATATGATGATGGAGTGAAGAGGGGGAGGAAGGAGGGAATGCAGGATAGAGTACCTTCAGACAAAGGAACTGACCAGAGGAGTAACACTCTGGGTGTGTTGGCTTGCCCCCCTCCATGTTATCCTTACCTGTGACGGAGATGCACGTGAAATGACATTGGTTGGAGTCTGTGGCTGAAGAGAGGGCAGACTGTTATGAAGCAGATTTGCAGTTGAAGGGCCTCCAGACTTACGTGGTTTTAATAGGCTCTGGATCAGACTCTTAGGTCAGTGGAAATGATTGTAGTTGATGTCTAGGATTGCAGAGAGCTTTCATTTGGAACACATTCTTGCAAATACCATAAGAGAAAAGAAGTGTTTGGGCCAGTTTTACCTGTAGTGAACTATTGTTAAGAACCCCATCTATACCTTGTTGATTTGTCAGTTATGATTTTAGTTGGTTAATTAATGGAAAACTTGAGTCTTTAAATAAATAGCTAAACCAAGGGAGGAGTGGACAGTCTTTTATTTTCTTCTAGGAGGCCGTATTGCTTATTTCAAGCAAAGCTGGTAACATTCCAATGTTCTTTTGATAAGCATATTAACCAAGATCAAAGACCATGGGAACAACAAGAAAATGGCATTGTGGGTTATGCAAGTAAGCATTTTTGTTTTCATTTCTGTGCAAGACAAGTGGTACTGCAGGATGATACAGACCAGAACTCATTGTTAATGCGTTTTTGCTAGGAAGTTCTCAGAAGACAAGGGATCTCTGGAAACTGAGCTTTCAGACAAGGTCAAGGGTAACAAAATGCTTCTGGACACTATTCTTCAGGCTAGCAGTCTGTCTGTATTTTTCTCATACACTGACTGGAAACATTAAAAACAACAGTTTAATTATCTCAGTTGAAATTTACTGCAACATGAAAAGTATACAGTCAACTTTGTTAAAAGAACTTGCAGGTACTCTCTTTGCCCTTTACTGTGTGTGCCACTTTTTGCTGATTTATGGTAATTTTTCTATTTTAAAAAAGGTCCTCTCTCATTGTTACTTTTTGAAAGCTCTACCAAAAGATAAGAAATGGAGAGCACACATTTGCTGTGCTACACAGAGAATATCTAGTGAAATTAATTTAAACCAAACAGCTGTCAAATATACAAAGTAAACAAAATACATACACTGTGGTTTCCCACTAAAACCTTTAATTTATATTTATAAAAATGCTGCTTAGGACAACAGATAAAACAATCTATTATATTTCTATGTACAAACTGTTCTAAGTTGATCATATTCCTTTAATTAAGACATTTATGAGGTAGGCCACTTTCATCACAACAAATCTTCTGTGCTTTTGTTAGTCAGAATCTTTTGAAAGATAGGAGAGCCTAAGAAAAATGGAAGCTATTAAGACTAACATATTCATATTTAACAAATAGGTCTTTTTACATAAGCGATAAATCACCCAGAATATATTACAACATGTTAATTCCAGCAAATGGTCCTATGAAGTAGACCTTTTCTCTTTGTTCCTCCTTTAATATGACTGCCTTCTGCTGCATCTTGGAAGTCCTACTCACTGTTCCCTTATCAGTGAGCTGACTTTTTTCATTTAAAGACAAAACTCCTCTGCCTTCTTAGATATGAAGAAGCGTATCTACAACAAAATTACAGTGTTCACTTTGTGATTATAGAACAATGAATTTGCGGTGTAAAACTTACAGGATTCATTACTACAAATTAAATTAAAAATTTATTCTTTGTTCTATGTTTAGACCTTTTTGTTGTGTTCTCAGTAAATGGATGTTGTGGGCAGTTCAAACTTCTCTTTTATAGTAATATTTTTGCATACCTTAAATGTGAAAACAAACACCCCCCACCCCAAAAAAAATATATAATAGTTGCCCCTTTTTGTACTTGGGCTTTTTTTTCCAGTGGGTGCCAATAAGTAGTGTTCTCCTGACAGATAGTTTTGTGTACAACTATCCTTCTTTGAAGTTGCTGCCAGTTACTTTTAATTAAAAGAAAACTTCCTGTAGCAACAATGCTCTCTTGCAAAGTGACTTCCATTTTTTTCAAGTAAAACTGCAGCCAGTAGCCACAGAATTGGTGATTTCAGACAGTTAAAGAATGTTTATTCCACTTATTATTGACCCTCTGAGGAAAAGAGAAACAAACAAGAAACGGGGATGCATACTTAGATTAAACTCATTTGAACCTTTAGCTGCAAATATGCGTGGATCATTCTTGTATGACTATTCCATACAGAAACTGTAGGGAAGAATTATACAGAATCAATCTCTAATGTAGCAGTTTTGTAAGCCTACCACAATCATCTACGTCAAAAATGTATAACTGCTTTACTTTCAGATCACTACCTTGAGGATTCATTGCATATTAAAACACTCCAGCAGGACTAGGGAGGTGATCGTGGCCCTGTACTGGGCACTGGTGAGGCCGCACTTCGAATACTGTGTTCAGTTCTGGGCCCCTCACTGCAAGAAGGACATGGAGGTGTTGGAGTGTGTCCAGAGGAGGGCAACGAAGCTGGTGAAGGGCCTGGAGCACAAGCCTGATGAGGAGCATCTGAGGGAACTGGGGTTGTTTAGCCTGGAGAAGAGGAGGCTGAGGGGAGACCTCATCGCGCTCTACAACTACCTGAAAGGGGGTTGTAGCGAGGTGGGTGTTGGTCTCTTCTCCCAAGTAACTAGTGATAGGATGAGAGGAAATGGCCTCAAGTTGTGCCAAAGGAGGTTTAGATTGGACATTAGGAGAAATTTCTCTACTGAAATAGTGGTCAGGCCTTGGAACAGGCTGCCCAGGGAAGTGGTGGAGTCACCATCCCTGGAAGTATTTAAAAGACGTGTAGATGTGGCGCTTAGGGACATGGTGTAGTGGGCATGGTGGTGTTGGGTTGATGGTTGGACACGATGATCTTAGAGGTCTTTTCCAACCTTAATGATTCTGTGATTCTATGACTATTTCAAGTGCATGATGCTTTCAGTTTTTCAGGCTAGAATACACTTTCTTAAGTGGTACCCTCTGGAGACAGCCCCCCTGAAATTACCATTACAGGTATCTTCCGTTATAATTCAAATCATAATCAGAGTAACTTATACAGTTTTATCTGTGTTTTGGCTGGGCTGAGACACTGTTCCTGGGAATGACCTTGATAACCAAGTCACAAAGGTTTCTACTTGAATCACTAGTATGCAGTACAATCCTATTCTTATCCTACATACAGCCCTTCTTTACTCCCCACCTTCTGACGAAAACTCAAAGGGGCACGTTCTGTTTAAAAACTTAGGTCTGAGAGGGTCCTCTCTCTTAGCTGTTCCTCACAAAAATTGTTGCCTGTAGGGAAAAACAGCTTCCTCAAGAGCTGGTAAAAGATGAGTACTTGCAATAAGAGAAATGGCGCCTATAACATTTAAGAGTGAGCAGTGGTGCTTTTTTATCTCTGCTGTCAGAAACTCATAGTGCTGGTTGAATTTTTGCCTCCTCCTGCTTCTAGTGGACTTGCTAAGAAAATTCCTGATGTTCTTTATGCTGTTCATCCCATGCCATCCCTTTTTGTTCTTTTCCCTCATGTTGTCCTGGGGTTGGATAAAGTTATTCTTTCCCTCCCCCTTTGAGAGGGCAGCAGGAGATGGAAAAGCCTAGCCCTTGTAACTTCTGTGGAGAGAATATGGGACAATGCAAGCTTGCTAAAGTACATGGCATGCTTTGTTTGGGTGTGTGACAATGCTTGCTTTCAGACTTGTGCTTCCTGAAGATATAGTCTGCCGTTATCATCCCATTTATTCAGGCTGATAGTGTATGAAATGGCAGAGGCCATGTTGTGTGTGTCAGTCTCTGAACTAAAGGTCCATTGGGATTTGAGGATACTACTGTGAAGCTTGGGTTTGGGTCTGATACTGCATTTGCTTCCCATTTTCTGTCTCTTGCAGAAAGTCGAAGTGCCTAACTTGTCAGCCTTTAAAAAAAAAAAAAAATCTGGGGAAAAAGGAAAGAAGGGGAGGGTTGTTTTTTCAGGTTCTATGAAATGTTCACAGCACAGCTCCATGAGTTATCAACACAATGATGCTGGTAGCAAACTTTGCCAAGAGCAAGGAAAAAAGCCCAGAGATTTCAAACAAGCGTTGCTACTGAACTCCCCGTGTCATCAAACCGTATCAATCCTAATATGCTTTTCAGTGAGAAGCCTACACTACTGTTAACATCTCTATAGATTTAATGTTTTGTGGATCCTTCTTCTGCTGAAATACCTATGAAATTAAGTTCTGAATCCTGTGTCTTCTCTTGTTCACAAAGACAGCAGCTCTTTTTCAAAATACCAGCCATCGTTTTTGCTCAAGAAAGCTACTCAAATATGAATCTCACTCATTCAGAAATGGTGTGGTTATGGGCGCTGCCTCAAGCAGTTTCCCCTGCTAAAAAATTCAGGAAGTCATGTAGTAAAAGTTAACACAGTGTATGAATTTTGGTTATCAGCAATACACCCCTAACTTTTCTTTCTTTAAACTGCTAACGGTTTAAAAAAAAAAAAAATTGCATGTAATCATGAACATTTTTGTTTTCAATTGCCACTGAAAAGGATTCAGGCAAGAAATTATGGGTAGATCTGACCAAAGGATGAAAATCTAATTTTGTGGCAACATCTGAAGTTTCAGAATTTTTATTTTGTTCAATAGAGTGAAAACAAATCTCCTGAAAAACTTTTGAAAAAAAATGGAATTGAGTTAAAGTAGAAAGGTGCTTGAGTAGGTTGGGATGTCTGAAGACCCCTTTCCTTACTTGTTGCCACATAAAACTTTCTTGTCAAACAAACTGCATCTCTGCATTCTAGCTTTGAAAAAACAGCCTTTTCAAAATCTACTCTTTCTCTGAAATTGAAAATGGTTTGACTACTTTTAATAATAAGACACAATGAAATACCCATGAGTAATTCTTGCAGTTCAGGCTATAATTCGTTGTAGTTTTCATTGCAGCTAAATTGCAAAAAGTTTTGGTTTTGTTCCCACAACAGTTTTCGCATCACATTCTAGTTTGAGGATGTCATATGTTTATAGCATATATACATAGTAATATGCATGTACTTCACAAGATGTGTCTTTGGTTCTAAGACCTGATCTAGAACAGAATATCTGCAATAGCATCATTGTTGCTATTTCTACATGTCATATTTATTCTAAGTAGAGAAATACAGACTGAACAATTCCCTGGATTAGGGCTTTTTTTTTTTCCTTTCCTTTTTTTTCTTGTAAAAAATAGGAATGAGAATGCTAATCATGAAGTGAGGAACCAATTAAATTGCTTCATGACGATTCACTGTTTTTAACACAATGGATGATATACTTCTGTAGCATTTGACTCATGAACGCAAGTTGGTCTGCATGAACCGCCATGAGTTCATGAGGCAATATGGGCAAGGTACCTGTCTAAAAGCAAAAGGCTCTAAAAGTTCATACGCGACTACTGTCTTTGGTTAATTAAGCTGATGAACGTTAAAGGTGCATGTTTTTCATACAGGATTTTTTCAGAGCTTTCTGAAAAGTGTGTTTCTTTAAATCTGGCTAAAGAAAGCAGATCAGTTTTAGAAAAACTAGGTTATGATATATACATTGCTTCAGCTTAATATGTAATGTAATTATGGATGTAATATGGTTTTATTAGATTAAGCTATTGAGTAGAGACAGCTCTAAGTAGACGTGCAAAAAATGGAGGAGTGGAGCTGATGATGTGTTCTGAAGAGAAATTATTTTGAAGATGTGGAGTAACTTGTGGAAACATAAGTTATAGTGGCGTTTTATTATTAAGGAGAACTATTAGGCCTATTCTTTTTGGCTGAATTTCAGGACAATTGTATCCATTCTGATATGCCTTTATTTGCTGTGATTGTTTTTTTTTGGAAAGTAAAATTATTTGCCTAGTAAAATTATATGCTTTTTCCAGGAATACTTGTGCTGTCCTCTGCTACAAAATAGCTACTGATGTCCACCCTTGAGGTGACTACAGTTTGGAGACTGTGAAGAGCTTCTGGCTCGCAGAACCTATAAATAGCCTTTGTTATACTGCCTCCTTGGAAGGTGCCATATAATTTTAAAGTTTCATTTCCTTTCAATTAGCAGCTGATTACATTTGGTGAGCTACAACATTGTTTCCCGTGTGGAGATTATGAGTCAACACAGTCAATGAGCTGTTAAATCTTCCCATGCACAGAAACAATAGGAAGTGATTAAAGTGGGGCCAACCTGGTCCTTACAAAGGAACCCTCCTTATCATTAGAAAGTAAGAAAACCGAATAGCTTAGTGTTACCCGTGGGTGTGCCCAGGCTAGATAGACAATGCAGGTCTATCTAATAACATCACCTAACAGCAGTCACTTTCTTGAAAAGAAATAGCAAAGGCTGACAAGAAATCTAATGGAGGAGTTTGGTATTGATAAGAGGTCATTTTAGTCTCCCTTTTTCATCAGTAGCTTTCATTCCATCTGTAAATATGAATGTTTCATGTATGTGTGTTGTTGTACAAATATTGAAATGGGAATATGACATTTAAAGGATTTGAATTTGGGTCTGAAAGGGTTTTTACCCTGGTAGTAAAGACTTACCCTTGCAATTAACATAAATGGTGAGAATTTCTTCTCCATCAGGAGAACCCCTCAGTAATGTATTGTGTAGGCAAGTAAGTTCTGTTGTGAGCAGATCATTATTATCACCTAACTAAACCTTTTTCTGTCTTGATAAGGAGGATTTCCTTGTAGTTTAGGCACAGGTCAGAGGTTGAGGAAGTTTATCCTAAGATTTCCTGTCTCAGAGCATGATACTGCTAGGTGATGATCCTTTCTTTACTTAGCCTCTTGGCTTTCGAGATTGCAAGGGCAGTAACACTTCATTTCACTGACTGCCACTATGGGGAAGTCTGGGGTCAGAGCCCATACACTGCAGAAATATAGGTACCAAGAAAGGAAGAGAAATGCAATATTTTTATCCCTTTGTCCCCCAGAGAGATAAAAAGGCAGGCCAGTTGTATTTTTAGATGGAAAAATAAATGGTTGCTTTAAAGTGTCCTGGGGTTATGATGTTGCTATGGTTATTTTTTTTATTCATTTCTTAGATTTGAAATGACCTAGTTTTCCAATTAATAAGCCAAGTATGAGAGATGGAAAGGAGATGGTTTCACAGTTCAAGTCCTCTTGAATCATAGTCTCTGGTTTAGTGAAAGCAAAGGGCCATATTTTGCTTTTAAATTATGAAATGTGTGGCGGAAAACATGGTATCGTGGCAAGCAATATGTCACGGCAAGGTGAGCAATGTGATATCATTTCCATCCTATTCTATGCTTTGAAAACTGTCTATGCAGCACTGTATGTTCAGCAGCGTATGGCTGGACTGGCATGGGTATGGCTAGAGGACAACTGCTGTATTTTGCAACAGTCCCTCCCTTTTATCATCCAGTAAAACTTCATACAGTGAGCTTGTCATATACTCTTCTCAACATTTTCAGTTCCACTTGCAGCCACCATACGTTATAGAGAAATTGTTCTTCAGCCATAATTTTCCTGCTCTTAATGACATATTTCTTGGGAAAGATGAGCAGCTCTTAAAGAAAAGCAGCCCACCATCTTGTCTCAGGATTATTAGATTGGATTTCATCTCTTCTGTCTCTCTGCTATTTGAAGTCCCAATATTTTCACCTGATAGAGTTCCCAGTATGTTAATGTTGAAGGTAGTTCACTGAAACAGCCAACCAGAGGAGCTAGTAAGCTCACTATTTCTTTGAATTTTTAGAATTATTTTCTTTAATTCCACAGCTGGAGAAAATTCTACTGTTTATAAAGATGTCAGATGAAGAAATCAGTGTGATCATTTCTGGCTTTGGAGTCCAGAGATACACAGTAACTGACTGGAATTTACTTTAAGTGATTCCTTGTTTAGGTTGTCTGCTGATATAAAACACAATAGCAGCACTGACTTAGCTGGGATAATTCCACTTCAGGAAATGCATTTATTACGCGTGTTCATCTCAAGATAGCTAGGCAGATAGTAGTGGTGGGAGAAAAAAATAAAGAAAAATTTTATTTCAGACAGCCAAGAAACCCATTGTATAAAATCCTGCATTTCTCCTGGGCCAGCAAAATGCCTGTCTGTTTTCATAAAAAATGTAAGTTCAGATGCAGTTGGAGATTTGTGTTCTTCCTTAGTATCCATTTCCACTTAGCATAGTGCTTACACAGATCTCAACCCCATCGAAATGTATCCTTAAAAGTTAAGTATACTGATTAGGATGGACTGAAAATATGCTTAAAATTAAGCACGTGCTTAATAATCTGTGACCTAAGATTTTGCATGAGATTTTTCTGTAACCTTTATTTCTAAGTTTAAATTCCAAAGCTCTGATTTTGAGTGTTTTTAAATGAAAGTTTAGCATCAGTCAGTTCCTCTATGTGCTGTTGTGTTTCCAAGAACTCAGATGTGGAACTTTCTTTTTTTTTTTTTTTTTTTTTTTTCTTCCCCAAAGAGCAGCCTAACACATCTAATTTCTGCAATTTCTACCTATGGTTTTCCTCTTAAAGGTAATTTGTTTCCTTTCAAGTAATTACAAATAGTACATTTCCAGTCACATTATGCCAACGTCAAGACTGATAACTAACTAGTTTGATTCCACTCTTATCAACATTTTGTGAAAATTAGAAGTGAAAACATCACACTGGGACCTTTAGAGTCGCTTTAAGTTGTTTTGAATAAATAACAGTGTCTCTTATAGCTGTAATGATTAGAACAGCTAAAAAGATTCCACTACAACGTGTAATGCATCTTTTTTTATGCTTTCTGAGAACCCTGGAAACCTGATTATCCTGTTTATTTTACTTGTATTGCATAGTGGCATTCTTAGAGATGTGAGCAAATATTGTTTTAGATTCTTACATAGTTTAAGCTTTACTGGGTTAGAATAGCCTTTCTCTAACTATATTTGAAAGCGATCCTATTTGGGGAGAAACATTTCAGTTTGATTTGGCAAATATTGTCCATGCACAGTTATCATTTAGTAAAATCATTTTTATTGTCTTTTTTCTTCATATGAATTGGACCTTTAGTAATAAAAGGAGCACATTTTATAGGTTATCTTTTTTTTTTTAAAAAAAAAAGAAAGTGAGGATCCATGGTATGTCTTCATCAGAAACTCATAGATTAATTTGACCTTACCTTTATATTGTGAAAAGATTCATAGGTTTCTCTGCTCAAAAGCAATTTCTAAGATAATGGCTGAAGCAACCAAAATTTCAGATTAAATTTCTGGCTTGGGAGAGGGAGAAAGTGGAGGAAGCAATGGTAAAGGTCTTAAGCATGTTTTGAAATTTAAAAAAAAACAAAACAAAAAAACAACAGCAACTTGTATTTTTCACTTAGATTAGTCATAGTTGTCTTTTATAACATCTCTCTTCTACAGATTGAAAAGCACATTCTAAAATGCTAGTTTGAAATATTTGTCTCACAGTATTCATCTGCCCTTTTGCCAGATATTAGGCCAATAAATTCCCAAAAGAAAGCCCAAGATACAATATCAGTTCTATGATTTCCTGAGAACCAGACTATACGGTTCCCTGTTCTAACTGTAATAAGCTTCTCCTACACATCTCTTCTAAGGTTGTCTCAAAGCACTCTCTAAATTGTAAAGAAATAAGTGCAAGTGCTGTCTTCAGCAAGACAAGGATTTTTTTTTCTTGGAACATAAAACCAGAAATCTAGCACCCATATTGCAAGCTCTTCTATATTCCTAGGAACTTCAGTGGGCCTCAGGCAAATTGTCCAGTAATTCAAGATAACATGACTGTTTAGAACAGAAAGAAAAAAAGCAAAGTGTTTGATTCTCAGTTTTGTTCCTGAAAACAGTGCAAGGCTTTCTTTCAGTATCATACCTTTGCTTGGATAGTCACTAAATAGTTTTTATATTTCTTTGGTGACATGCTATTTTTGTATATATGTACACAAATAGGGCATGTGAATGATGCAAACATAGAAAGAAGATAATTAGAATTAACAGATGAAGAGAGAGGCTGAGACACATGCACAAATGTAGTGTCTTTGCCAATAAATCACCAACGAGAATGATTAAACAAGAAAATACAGTATATACCTATTTTCCAGTATCTGATAAGCAATATGGTGGGAATAATTCTTTGGCTCTCGAGTTACATTCCATGTTAGTGGGTTAGTAATGGGTCACACATGACTGATTTAACAGAATAAAGGCTAAGATTAGATTACTCTTTTTAATAAAGTGAGCATACTTTAGATGAGAATGTTTTGTCTATTCATCAAAATTATGCATGTGGTGCCAGGCATCCTCTTTTAAATGTACCTCATTGAAAATATGGCAAGTTAAACACAAACCATCTAAGCATGTGGAAGTATATTGTAGCTACTGTGTTTTTTATATATGTCATGAGGGAAACAGCAGTGCTGCATATGAAGCTGGCTTCTAGATACCCGTTTCAAATACCAAACTAGTACCTACAATATTCTCTTACGTATCTAAAAAAAATGGAATGCACAATATTTATATGTAAGTAGTCAGTAGAAAGGAACAAAATGTTCCCAAGAATAATAGATGAGGCTTTGAGGTTGAAACATAGAGCTGGTTGTCAGAAGATCTGATTTCTGATTTTCTGTGTGAATTTTTGTTTGCTTGTTTTTTTTAATCAGTCAAATTACTTCCAGCCAGCTGCTAGTTATAACTAAAGATTCTCAAGCAGTTGCCAATTGCATTCCATTATCTGTACACAGGGTTAATTATTCTTCAGGACATCTAACTGCTATGAGAATGTGCGAATTTTGAGTTTCTCAGATGCTAGGGAAAGCAACAATATTGGAAAGCATAAAATATAAAAATGAGAATGGCAGCTTGTCTGTGAGGCAAGGTATGTATTACCCTTTGATTACCTATGAAATGTGCTCATTTTGGCACCTAACACTCAATTCATGTTTGCACTCAGAATCACGGAATGGTTGAGGTTGAAAGCGACATCTGAAAGTCATCTTGCCCAACTCCCTGCTCGAGCAGGGTCACCTAGGACAGGCTACAAAGGACCATATCCAGATGACTTTTGAATATCCCCAAGGATGGAGACTCTGCAACCTCTCTGGGCAACCTGTGCTAGTGCTTATTCACCCTCACAGGAAAAATGTGTTTTCTGATATTCAGACAGAGCCTCCTGTGTTCCAGCTTGTGCCCATTGCCTCTTGCTCTTGTCATTGGGCACCACTGGAAATAGACTGGCTCCATCTTCTTTATGGCCACTTTTTAGCTATTTGTACACATGCAGATATTTGTATACGTAATGTCCACTTCTTTACATAGCAAAGATGAACCATCCAGCACTATTTCCCCATTCTTTACAGTAATCCTAGCCACTGGGAGCCCAGCTGATCTAATGTAGTTAGGGGTGGGGGCACTTGTGGAATCTCCATCCCTGGTAGTTTTTAAGAACAAATTAATCTGTATTTACATCCAGAATTATGCTGGTGTCCAGTGCAGTTTAATTCTTCTCTTTTCTAACCTGACCTAATATAAAAACCTACTTTATAAAATGATCTTGTGTCCAGTTCTGGGCTCCTCAGTACAAGACAGACATGGACATACTGGGCAGAGTCCAACGAACGGCCACAAAGATGATTAAGGGATTGGAGCATCTCTCCTGTGAGAAGAGGCTGAGAGAGCTGGGACAGTTTAGCCTAGAGAAGAGAAGGCTTGGGGGAATCTGATCAATGTATATAAATACCTGGAGGGAGGATGTAAAGAAGACGTAGCCAGGCTCTTTTCAGTGGTGCCCAGTGGCAAGGCAAGAGGCAACGGGCACAAACTGAAACATAGGGGGTTCCATCTGAACATCAGGAAACATTTCTTTACTGTGAGGGTGACTGAGCACTAGAACAATAGAGGTTGTGAAGTCTCCATCCTTGGAGATATTAGAAAAATGCCTGGACATGGTCCTGGGCAGTCTGCTCTAGGTGGGCCTGCTTGAGCAGGGGGGTTGGGCAAGATGACCTCCAGAAGTCCAACCTCAACCATTTTGTGATGCTGTGATTTTTATTTTCATTTAACATTTTACATATCCAGTTTAAGAAGGGGGCAAACAAATCATTTATTTCAGGAAAGTTGAAGGCAAGAACTAGGGGAGACGCTGGAAAGTCGGTAGTGAGACACTAGGAGATCTTCCACTAAGAGAATTATTCATGGAACCACAAAGCTAGAGAAATTTCTGTCAGAACTGGTTTAGACAAAGGACTAGATGATCTATTTTCCATGATCCAGATCATCCTCCACACTGTAAAGGTCTATCAGCTAAATGAGTATAGCTGTAGTGAAGCTTTGGCCATTCTGTCCTGAACTCAACATGTCTTCTAATTGCCAGGCAAAGAAGGGAAAGCTATAATCACTTTGTGTAAAAGCTCATAGAGAAACTAAGCTATTTTCTAGTGCCCATTTGCAAACTGAAATCTAAAAGTGTTCTTTGAAATCTATGGGTAAAGAAGTTTTGATCTGACTAACAGTGGGAAACCATATTTAGTTCTTCTACTGCTCTCTTCTTTCTTGAGATAATGAATCACTGAGGGACCTTACTTAGAGAAAAGATGTTGAAGGATTGAATGCTGGGCTGAAGAAATATAGTCAGCTCTTTACCGTTATAAGCCTTCTTACTGCTCATCAGTGACCATTACCTTCAGGTCAAAGTAGAACTGCCTCTTTTTATGACCTGTTGTATATAATGTGTTGTTTGCTGCCTTCCATGAGGTCTAGGGGGGGGAAAAAAACCTGACTCTTTGCCACACATTGATCAAGTCCAATGATTTGGAAGTTCTGCCTACCTTTTTAAAGGCCACAGTTGGCTAGGCCAAGAGGTTAGGTTCAAAATACGGCAGCTTAGCAGGTAGCACTCTTGAGGGTACATATGAGGAGAAGATGATGAGGCCCCAGCAACAGCTGGAATTAGTCTGGAAGGAGGGAAAGTTGACAGCAACCTTCAAAATAGGTTGGAACAATCAATGAAAGAATGATGACCTGCTCTGTATGACATATTGCTGGGTAATGTTGCCAGATGAGTTAATAAAACCGTGGCCTAATTAAACCACATCCTTCGCATCATGTCTTCCTGCACAGTCAAGCTGTGTGCTTTCTGGCTTGTATGGTATCATCAATAATACAGATTCGTCAACTAGATCATCTGTTGGTGGTGCAGGAGTTAAAATAGAACACAGCTCACTTCCTTTTAGCCATATTTGGCTGTACAGAGCTAACAGGAGTAAAAAATGGTGACAATTTATTTTTATCACTTAAGTGAGTACACTTGGGCTGACTACATATGGAGAACAGATCAACTGAATAAGACTTTTGCCTAGTAACTTCTTCTGACTGTAGCCACATTTAATAATTGTGGTTGAAATGCTGGCTTTACATTTAAAAAAATGTTGACAGAGTATCTTTCACAAATGGGAACATGCTCACATGATTCTAAACATATGCTACAGTCCTTTCCCACATCTACATCTGTTTCTTTAATTGATATTGTATTTTAATTATTTTAGCTTATAAATACACACTAGGGCTGATAAACATGTTTTCTGTCAGATGTCAGACAGAAAACTGTCTCCACAGTTGCTTTTTTCTTAAAATATTTGTTTCCTATGGCATTTTTTTAAAGCTTTCAGAACTTTGTAATGGAATTACTTCTGTTAGCTTCTGCTGGATAAAAATAGGGCAAGGTGCAGAGTATTCAAATCTAAATAGTGCGATAATCCCCAGAGTAAAAAAGAAAGATCATAATAGGAGAGTATGTGCTACTGTGCAATGCATTCATTTTGGCTCAGAAAGAGGGAAATGCTGGCATTATAAAAAAGATAAGCCATAAGTTAATTTCAGTGAATTGCAGCAGCACAGCAGCAATGATGTGCTGTAGTGTTCTAGCACTTCTTTATCTCAAGACATAATTGAAACAATCTACAATTATAAAAAACAATCACTAAAAGTACTAAATTAGCCCCTGCCAGCACTGACAGGTGAGTGTCTCTATCTGAAGATCTCTATTTCACAAGGTTATTTGTTTGCATAGTACCCACTTCCTTTCCTTTCTCAATTGAATTCATGGTAGATGGATGAGAGCTTAATTTTTCAGAGGGAAAGGATTAGTTATTATACCAAATATGGGTCAGAATTGTAAGTGATGTTCCACCCAGTCTAGTGCTGATATTCCTAAAGGATTCCTTCAGTGATGGCCTTATCAGTCAACTCTTCACTTTTATTTACTTTAGCAGTTGCTTTAAAAATTCATTCCAACATCTGACTAAAATCAAGAGAGGAGAGTAAATGTATCTGCTCTATCTCATTAGTTAACAGAGACGTACAATGATTTGATATCAGTTTATGTCAGACAGTATTCTATAATTAAGCACAGACCATCATCAATTCTCTACCAAAGTGACCTGGAAGATTGAAAGGGTTTTTGTGTTTAATGAAACATAATTCAATTAAGATGAACATTTTGGACCAAATTTTTTTCTGGTGTCTTGAGTCATAGCTCCACCAGAATCAGTGGACTCTCACAGCAGCAGCAAATTTCCATATTTATGCCTTTTATATTATAATTGCAAAAGCTGCTACTTCTTTATCCTCAATTACTGTTTTAGTATTAGTAGTGAAAGCCATGGAGCATTTTTGTTTTAACTCATTTAATGACTGAGTGGTGTTGGCATCTTAAAGGAAATAAAATACTTTGACCAAAGTCACGAATATGTCTTGAGAATAGCAGACAGCCTGTATTCCTACACTGAGTGAGAAAGGCTGGCATATCATGATTGAAATGCATGAATAAAGAAACAACTAATGTTATAAATTATATCTCATGGATTAAGAAACAACTAATGTTATAAATTAAATTGAATCTAAATGTGAAATGTCAAATAAAATGTATTTTTTTGGGCCTGCGTCAGGCTTACAGCCAATCTCAATTCCCTTGGGATTCATAGACTTCATCTTTGCTGAAAACAAGTGACTCCAGGCATTCTTTCAGTGAATTGATCCCGTCTTGCTCTTTCCTTTTAAAGTGAATCCAGTGATGCTGATGTTGTCCTCCTTTTTACAGCAGTACTTAATGTTTAGAATACTTGCTCAGAAAGTGGGTAACCTACACTCAGTTCTTTTTTCAAACAGAAGCTCTTTGAGCCTTCATCTCCTACTTTTTGTACTAGGGCAATTTGGGGATAGCAGCATTTTCCTTTGCTTTTGAACATGAATCACTTTGCAGGAATGAACTCCAAATTCAATGGGAAAGAGAGGGCAGACATGAAGGGTCAAGGCACTGTACTTCAGGGATTAATGCAATTATTGAGAGAAAGGAGCCTGGAATTTCAGTCCTCTGTCTGTAAATTGCTTCTGTAATTTACACTGAATAGTTACTGTGTTTAAAAAAAAAATAACACCACAGCAATTCTTAGGAAACTAACCCAACCCTCTCTTTACCTAGGGGAGTAATCTAAATCCCAGGTTATTTCTGAAAATAAGCATCAGTCTCTGAGTGTGATGCTGAAGTCTTAGAAAGCGGGAAAAGTTAAGAAAAAGCTCTCCATGTGTGTTTTTTCCTGTTGGATAGCTCCAATCAATCTATTCTTATCTATCTACATCTTATCTCTATGTGTCTAAATTTTGTTCGGCATTTCACGGAAAGACTAGATTCTGAAAGCGGTTTCTGAATGTCCAGCCCACTAAGTCCTTACCTATGTCTAGAGATTGTATGTAGTTTGGATTGTAAATGGCATAAAAACATACATAGTGTTTACATATTTAAGCGAGCACTTTTTGATACAGTGGGATTATTCATGTAGCTGCGGGCTATGATCTCTAGCTCATTTACAGGTAAGAGCCTCGTTGAGACAGATTTCAGGCCTAATATGTCTCATAGAGAAGCACTGTAGACGTTACCCAGATCATTGAAGTGCTTTTGGAAATTTTACTCGTTGTATGAAAATGGCTTTGGCTCATCTACCGGTATAATTGCTTGTTGTACTACTGTTTAGGGGAATGATGGCAACACCCTCTGAAAATACTAGTGCTAACACAACTGGATTAATAGTTATGGGACAACAGGAAATCTTTGGATAAAGATGTGTAAATTCAAATTGAGTTGAATTAGTAACAGAGTATTTCTACAGGCAACCTCACAGTATATTGGAAAGGCAAGACTGAACTTTGCTTAGCTGAACTGTGGTGTAAAATTGTGTATTAATGCATCTGTAGTGAGTTAGGACATTGCTGAATGCAAGAAAAGATCCAAGTAACAACCCAGCAGACAGTGGGTTGCCTTACAACGGTGAAAATACAGTGGTCTGCATTTCTAAGAACGAATATTTGGATTAAGATCCTTTTCTTTTTCCTAATATGAAATGTGACAGGAAGCTTCAGTAATATCATCTGATTCAAATGCACCACATCTCAGCTTTGTCTCCCTTCATAATATGTCTGCTAGTAATCTGCATTTCTTATTGTCACTGAAGTGTTTAAGTATCAGTTTCTTAGAATATCTATACATTTAATTTTCCCTTAAATTCTGTGTAATGACGAGAATGATAGCAGGAAGGTCTGACAAACACTAGATATTCCATTCTATGCAGTAGTCGGGGAATTAGTGGTAGCTAGATTATGCGTCAAATTTTCAGCACAGATGTAAGCGTCCCCATGAAACGGTAAGGTACTTTTCTAGCCAGGTGTGTGAGCCTTTCTTTGGACTGATAAAATATCGTGGGTGGACGAAGCTTCCTTACTAAGTGTTAACCAGTGCCTCTCTGACAAAGCAGTAATAGACTCAGGTTAAGGTCTGAGGTATCAGAGCTGCTTTGAGCCTGTCACATAAATCAGATTCCAACACTGAAATATCAGGGCGATCTTCTGCAGAATACAGGTGAGATTAGATATGTTTTGAATAGCAGATTTCAATTAATTTCAAGCAGTTGATTTGAAAAGAAGAACTTATTTAAAACCCATACTGTAGTGATATTTTTTCGTAGAAATTGCAGTCCTAAGCACAGCCGTGATTTTGTTTACATAGTGAACTCAACATCCTGTTTTCTCCTTGCATATAGCAATTATGACTGTCAAGTCATTTATCTTCCCCTTTTTTAACCGTTGTCCAACATAAATCTGTAATTTGTTCATTTGCGTACAAATACTTTTATGTATCAAGTTCTAGTACTATTTGTCTATTCTTTTCCATGTATCTTTTTTATTATTCTGTAGATTTTGTTATGGGAAATGCAGCTGACCCATATGAAACTTAAGACCTTATCTGCTCTCTTCCCTCAACTGCTAGGGAGTATGAGAAATAGCTGCAGATAAAAAGGTTATGGCAGCTTGTTTTCTCCTCCTCTTTTGTTATGAAACCATTGTAGCTTCTGGCTGGTGTGTCTCTGCATAGCTTGCTAAGTCATATCCAAGAAAGGGAGTGCTAGACATGCACCACATTTTCATCCTGGTTACATGACACAAGCAAGGAGAAGGGGCTCCAGCCTCATTTTCTGGAGGAATAGCTTACGTTTGTGTCTGAGATGCTTGGGAAGTGACTTCTAGCAAGCTCAGTGGCATTTCCCCTTTAAGCAGCATTAATTTTGGTTAGTTATGATTTTGTATCTATTATGCCTGAATTCTGCATAGAAATAAAAGCCTTCCTGATACAAAAAGCAGACTGCTGGAGGTATGGAAGAATGTCACAGCTTTACTGCTTTCTGCCCCGTATGGCATGTGCTTCTGCTCCAAAGAGACAAACAGATTGTTGAAAGAGAAACATGAGCAGCAGCAGCTCACAAAATGCTGTTCCCAACACCCCTAGCACTTTAGCAAGTACTGCTTAGGGTATTCTTCATGAAAGTGCTAAGCACCTAAGCCTTGGCTACTTAAGTACTGAACTACACATAATTTAAGAGTTTAATCACTCTTGGCTGTAAGCATAGTCAAATAAGAGAAATAGGTACTGCTAGAGGATGACTCAGACTTTGAGCTGTAGTTTCTTGAACATAACGTTTTTGTCAGTTTGAGCAGCTTCCATTATCAACCACTTGTTCCTCTTCTCTTTCTTTTGTACCAGTACAGCTAAGTGTGAAGCTACACTGTGAACCTAAAATAAAATAAAAATACAGTGAGCTGTCTATTCTCGTATGTAAGGAGAAATGCATTTTACTGTGAGCTGTTGCTAGATTTTCTGTGGTGTTCTTCACTGTAGTGCTTGATCATTTAATATATATTCATT
This sequence comes from Calonectris borealis, assembly GCF_964195595.1. Taxonomy (NCBI): domain Eukaryota; kingdom Metazoa; phylum Chordata; class Aves; order Procellariiformes; family Procellariidae; genus Calonectris; species Calonectris borealis. The sequence goes on along the minus strand of NC_134325.1, from coordinate 7,095,202 downwards.
TTGACTTTGACTTTTGACATTGTCAAAATGGATATTACTCTATTCCTGTTCAAATACATCAAGTGTGTGTATATATATATACACACACATATAAAAAAATATTTACTGATGCAAAATCAAGTCTAATTGCCCTCTGACACAGTGAATTGTTGTCTATATTTTGCCCGTAAGAAACGGCAAGGAGAGATTAAATTATTAAATGGTTTATCCAATATCATACCTGTAAACCTGTTGCTGAGGATCTGAACTGAGATATCCTTGGTCTCAGGGCAGATCATCTTTGCTTGCAAATTAAAGTTTTGCATCGAACCTTGCATAGCATTTCCACTATAATGGTTCAAAAATCTGTGAATTTCTGTGAGCTTGGTGATTTTAATTTTCACTATATAGTGAAGAATGGTTTGAGTTGGAAGGGACCTTAAAGATCATCTAGTTCCAACCCCTCTGCCATGGGCAGGGACACCTTTCACTGGACCAGATTGCTCAAAGCCCATCCAACCTGGCCTTGAACACTTCCAGGGATGGGGAATCCACAACTTCTCTGGGCAACTTGCTTCAGTGCCTCACCACCTCACAGTGAAGAATTTCTTCCCAATATCTAATCCAAATCTACTCTCTTTCAGTTTAAAGCCATTACCCCTTGTCCTGTCACTACACACCCTTATAAAACGTCCCTCTCCAGCTGTCTTGTAGGCCCCCTTTAAGTACTGGAAGGCTACAGTAAAGTTTCCCTGGAGCGTTCTCTTCTCTAGGCTGAACAACCCCAACTCTCTCAGCCTTTCCTCATAGGACAGGTGCTCCATCCCTCTGATCATTTTTGTGGCCCTCCTCTGGACTCACTCCAACAGGTCTATGTCCTTCTTATGTTGGGGGCCCCAGAGCTGAATGCAGTACTCCAGCGGTCTCACGAGAGCGGAGGAGAGGGGGAGAATCACCTCCCTCGACCTGCTGGCCATGGTTCTTTTGATGCAGCCCAGGGTACGGTTGGCTTTCTGGGCTGGAAGTGCACATTGCCGGGTCATGTTGAGCTTTTCATCCATCAGTACCCCCAAGTCCTTCTCGGCAGGGCTGCTCGCAATCAGCTTGTCGCCCAGCCTGTATTTCTGCTTGGGATTGCCCCGACCCAGGTGCAGGACCTTGCACTTGGCCTTGTTGAACCTCATGAGGTTCACACGGGCCCACTTCTTGAGCTTGTCCAGGTCCCTCTGGATGGCATCCTTTCCCTCTAGTGTGTTGGACGGACCACACAGGTTTATGTCATCAGCAAACTTGCTGAGGGTGCACTCGATCCCACTGTCCATGTTGCCAACAAAGATGTTAAACAGCGCTGGTCCCAATACCAACCCGAGGAGCGCCACTCGACACTGGTTTCCACTTGGACATCGAGTCATTGACTGCAACTCTTTGAGTGCAATCATCCAGCCAATTCCTTATCTGCTGAGTGGTCCATCCATCCATCTCCAATTCAGAGACAAGGATGTCTTGCGGGACAGTGTCAAATGCTTTGCAGAAGTCCAGGTAGATAATATCAGTTGTTCTTCCCTTATCCAGCAACACTGTAACCCCCTTATAGAAGGCCACCAAATTTGTCAGTTCCAATAGAATGACAACATTAGTTTTCTTTTCTGTTCTCATACAGTCACAGAATCACAGAATGGTTGAGGTTGGAAGGGGCTTCTGGAGGTCATCTTGTCCAACCCCCCTGCTCAAGCAGACCCACCTAGAGCAGACTGCCCAGGACCATGTCCAGGCGTTTTTCTAATATCTTCAAGGATGGAGACTTCACAGCCTCTATTGGCAACTTGTTCTAGTGCTCAGTCACCCTCACAGTAAAGAAATGTTTCCTGATGTTCAGATGGAACCCCCTATGTTTCAGTTTGTGCCCGTTGCCTCTTGCCTTGCCACTGGGCACCACTGAAAAGAGCCTGGCTACGTCTTCTTTACATCCTCCCTCCAGGTATTTATATACATTGATCAGATTCCCCCAAGCCTTCTCTTCTCTAGGCTAAACTGTCCCAGCTCTCTCAGCCTCTTCTCACAGGAGAGATGCTCCAGTCCCTTAATCGTCTTTGTGGCTATTCGTTGGACTCTGCCCATGTCTGTCTTGTACTGAGAAGCCCAAAATTGGGCACAGCACTCCAGGTATGGCCTCACCAGTGCTGAATATAGATCACCTCCTTCAACCTGCTGGCAATACTTTGTCTAATGCAGTCCAGGATACCATTAGCCTTTTTTACTGCAAAGGTACATTGCTGTCTCATATTCGACTTGGTGTCCACCAGGACCCCTAGGTCCTTTTCTGCCAAGCTGTAGTTCCCTGAGTCCTCCTTCTTGCTCTTCTTGAAGTTAGGAGTGACATTTACTTTCCTCCAGTCCATGGGGTTTCCCTCCAGTTCTTGGAGTGTCCGGTCATGAAAGATGACCAATATGTAATATCCAAAACACTGAATGGATATTAAGATTGTGTTGCAAAATGACAAAAGCAAGGATATGCACAGTTAAGTGGAAAATCATAGAATGGGTTGGGTTGGAAGGGACCTTTAAAGATCATCTACTCCAAATCCCAAAATGTACTAGGCTTGCCAGTACAATAGCACAGTAAATGAGGTGCTTTAAGAAAGCAAGTGTAGTGCTTTCATTTTTCTTTTTCACTATTGCTGACTTACTGTCTAGGCTGTAATGAAATCCTAGATCTGTAATAGGACTGGTTTTTCTGGAGCTAACCCAGTCCTTGGGTAAAACCAGATGCATTGGGGACCTATTAGTGTGGTCATATTAGTTCTTTAAAGTAGCAGTCAGATCACAGTACAGTCTTAAAAAAGTTCATGAAATCCAAGTGCGTTACAACTTTCCATTGTTAGGCTATACAATTTGTCACAGTATACTCATGGATCTGATCACAGTGCAAGTTAAGGGAAAAACACATGTTGAGTTTATGGAAAATATATTGCCCTGTAAACTAGCAGAAATATTGGAACAAAACAGTAAACATATTCAAGTTAAAATCTAACTTCTGTACAGTTTCAAAATTCTGCTTTGCTGTTTGAACTTCTACTGACAGGTTTAGAATCATAGAATGTCTCAAGTTGGAAGGGACACACAAGGACTAATAAGTCCAACTCGCTGCTCCTTGCAGGACTACCTAAAAATAAACCATATAACTAAGAGCATCATCCAGATGCTCCTTGAACTCTGACAGGCTTGGTGCTGTGACCATTTTGTGGCGAGCCTGTTCTAGTAACCAACCACCCTCTCAGTGAAGAACCTTTTTCTAATGTCCAATCTGAACTTCCCCTGAGGCAGCTTCATTCCATTTCCTCGTGTCCTATCACTGGTCACCAGAGAGAGATCAGCACCTCCCTCTCTGCTGCCCCCCTTGAGGAAGTTGTAGACTGTGATGAGGTCACCCCTCAGCCTTCTCTTCTCTAAGCTGAACAAGCCAAGTGACCTCAGCTGCTTCTCATAAGTCTTGCCCTTGAGGCCTTTCACCATCTTGATTGCCTTCCTCTGGACACACTCCAATAGGTTGATGTTCTTCTTATATTGATGCACCCAAAACTGCACACAGTACTGGGGCTGCACCAGTGCAGTGTAGAGTGGGACAATCACCTCCCTCGACCAGCTAGCTATGCTGTGCTTAGAATCATAGAATCATCTAGGTTGGAAAAGACCTCTAAGATTGTCGAGTCCAACCGTCAACCCAACACCACCATGCCCACTAAACCGTGTCCCTAAGTGCCTCATCTACGCATCTTTTAAATACTTCCAGGGTTGGTGACTCAACCACTTCCCTGGGCAGCCTGTTCCAAGGCCTGACTACTCCTTCAGTAAAGAAATTTTTCCTACTGTCCAATCTAAACCTCCCTTGGCGCAACTTGAGGCCATTTCCTCTTGTCCTATCGCTAGTTACTTGGGAGAAGAGACCAACACCCACCTCGCTACAACCCCCTTTCAGGTAGTTGTAGAGCGCGATGAGGTCTCCCCTCAGCCTCCTCTTCTCCAGGCTAAACAGTCCCAGTTCCCTCAGCCGCTCCTCATAGGACTTGTGCTCCAGGCCCTTCACCAGCTTTGTTGCCCTTCTTTGGACACGCTCCAGCACCTCCATGTCCTTCTTGTAGTGAGGGGCCCAGAACTGAACACAGTATTCGAGGTGCGGCCTCACCAGTGCCGAGTACAGGGGCATGATCACCTCCCTACTCCTGCTGGCCACACTATTTCTGATACAAGCCAGGATGCCGTTGGCCTTCTTGGCCACCTGGGCACGCGGCCGGCTCATGTTCAACCGGCTGTCAATCAGCACCCTCAGGTCCCTTTCCTCTGGGCAGCTTTCCAGCCACTCTTCCCCAAGCCTGTAGCGTTGCATGGGGTTGTTGTGGCCAAAGTGCAGGACCCGGCACTTGGCCTTGTTGTACCTTATACAGTTGGCCTCGGCCCATCGATCCAGCCTGTCCAGGTCCCTCCGCAGAGCCTTCCTACCCTCGAGCAGATCAACACTCCCGCCCAACTTGGTGTCATGTGCAAACTTACTTGAGGGAGCACTCGATCCCCTCATCCAGATCGTTGATAAAGATATTGAACAGGACAGGCCCCAAAACTGAGCCCTGGGGAACACTGCTCGTGACCGGCCGCCAACTGGATTTAACTCCGTTGACCACAACTCTCTGGGCTCGGCCGTCCAGCCACTTTTTTACCCAGCGAAGAGTGTACCTGTCTAAGCCGTGAGCCGCCAGCTTCTCTAGGAGAATGCCGTGGGAGACAGTGTCAAAGGCTTTACTGAAGTCCAGGTAGACTACATCCACAGCCTTTCCCTCATCCACGAGGCGGGTCACCTGGTCATAGAAGGAGATCAGGTTGGTAAAGCAGGACCTGCCTGCCATGAACCCGTGCTGGCTGGGCCTGATCCCCTGGTTGTCCCAGACACAGCTTGTGAGCATCCTCAAAACGAACCACTCCATAATCTTCCCCAGCACCGAGGTTAGGCTGACCGACCTGTAGTTCCCCGGATCCTCCTTCCGGCCCTTCTTCTAGATGGGCGTCACATTGGCAAGCCTCCAGTCATCCGGGACCTCCCCAGTTAACCAGGACTGCTGGTAAATGATGAAGAGTGGCTTGGCAAGCTCCTCCGCCAGCTCCCTCAGTACCCTCGGGTGGATCCCGTCCAGCCCCATAGACTTGTGAGCATCCAGGTGGTGTAGCAGGTCGTTAACTTCTTCCTCTTGGATTATGGGGGGTTTATCCTGCTCACTGTCCCTGTCTTCGAGCTCAGGGGGCTGAGTGGCCTGAGGATAACTGCTCTGACTATTGAAGACTGAGGCAAAGAAGGCGTTAAGTACCTCAGCCTTATCCCCGTCCTTGGTGGCAACGTTCCCCCCGCTCCGCATCCAATAAAGGATAGAGATCCTCCTTGGCTCTCCTTTTGTCATTAATATACTTGTAAAAGCATTTTTTGTTGTCTCTCATGACAGTGGCCAAGTTGCGTTCTAGCTGGGCTTTTGCCTTTCTAATTTCCTCTCTGCACGACCTAACGAGATCCCTGTACTATTCTTGAGTTGCCTGCCCCTTCTTCCAAAGGTGGTAAACTCTCCTTTTTTTCCTGAGTCCCAGCCAGAGCTCCCCCTTCTTGATGCACCACAGTTGGCCCTTTTGGCTGCCAGGGCACACTGTTGACTCACATTCACCTTGCCATCAACCCAAACCCCCAGATCTCTTTCTGTAGGGCTGGTCTCCAGCCTTTTGTCCCCCAGTTTGTATGTATAACCAGGATTACCCCATCCCAGGTGGAGAATCTGGCACTTGCGCTTGTTAAATTTCATATGGTTGGTGATTGCCCAGCTCTCTACTCTATCCAGATCTTTCTGTAGGGCCTATCTACCTTCAAGGGAGTCCGCAGCTCCTCCTAGTTTAGTATCGTCAGCAAACTTACTTAATGTACATTTGAGTCCTGCGTCCAGATCATTTATAAAAACATTAAAGAGCACTGGCCCTAAAATCAAGCCCTAGGGAACCCCACTGGTGACTGGCCGCCAGCCTGATGTGACCCCATTTACTATAATCCTTTGAGCCCAACCTATCAGCCAATTCTCACCCAGCGTATTATGGACTTGTCTAGCTGTGTGCTGGACATTGTATCCAGAAGGATATTGTGAGAGACAGTATCAAAAGCTTTGCTAAAATCCAAAACCACCACATCTAGTGGCTTCCCTTGGTCAACTAGATGGGTGACCTTGTCATAAAAGGAAACTAGTTGGTTAAGCAGGACTTTCCCCTCATGAACCCATGGTGACTGTGACCAATGACTGTGTTGTCCCTCAAGTATTTTTCAATAACTCCCAGAATAACCTTCTCCGTAATTTTACCAGGCACTAAGAGGCCTGTAATTACCAGGGTCTTCCTTCTTACCCTTCTTGAAAATTGGGACATTTGCCAGCTTCCAGTCGACTGGAACCTCTCCAGACTCCCAAGGCCATTGAAAAATAATGGAGAGAGGTCCCACAATGACATCGTACCTGTGATGGTACCCTGTCAGTACCCTGTGATGAATCCCATCGGGCCCCATAGATTTATGCACATCCAGCTGGAGCAGCAGGTCTTGAACAAGGGTCAGCTGGGAGTTTATCATCCACTTAGTCACGGTCTTCCAACACAGGGTTCCAGGGGTCCCGGGGCCCATCATTGGTGTTGAAGACAGAGGCAAAGAAGGCATTAAACATCTCTGCTTTGTCTACATCCCTATTGACTGACCTCATCAAACAATGCACCAATGTTATCTCTGATTCTCCTTTTGCTGTTAACACATTTTAAAAACCTCTTTTTGTTGTCCTTTACAGTGCTTACATTTTGCTATGGTTTGTTTTTTAAGTTAGCCAACACACTGAAAGGGAATGATTCCTTTACTATACAGTTTCACTTTCTAGGTCTGATGCATTTCATGCTTGCTTCTCATTAAAATAATGGGAAGATGATTTTAGGAAGAATTTTACAATTATTTTCTTTTTAAATATTTGTTGTTTCTAAGTTTATCTGATAATTACTTTCCATGTTGTATTATCGAAATATCAAAAGAAAGTATTGGTAAAGAATAATTTGTGACCACAAAAATAGCTCATTCCTAACTCCACAATCATGTGTAATCTCATTGGATTTTGTACACTAGAAAAATTAAGCATAAGCATACATGATGGAAAAGTTCTCAATATCCAAAGGGGATGACAATAATCCAAAGGGAAATAATTCTTACCATTGAGACTATGAAAGTACATATATGAGTAAGTTTAGGAGTTAACAAATAGCTATTATATAAAACTGCTCCTGACAAGTGGCCTTGCTAGCGATCACATCTAGCCCCAAAAGGAACTTATTAAAAAATAGTTATTTCATAATTTTCTTTATTATTTGACTTACTCGAAAGTTTTATACTCACTTAATTTACTTACCTGATTTTACTCATGATTTTTACATTATTTTCTCATTTTGGTAAAAAACGCAAAATACAAAAAATACTTACTGTGTGTACTGAGTATCACAAAAATGTCTGTAAGAGTAGACTTTAAACACAAGTTAATGTCAGAAAAATTAAAGAAAATTGAAAATACAACTTTTATATCACTTCAAGAGATTGCTTTTGTATGCAAGGGTAATAATACTTTGACCAGAATTTATCTGAGCAGTTTCTACAGAAAATAATTCCTTGTCGGTGTTAACACTCAGTGAACCTCATATTCACTTAGTGTGAGCACAATGGGATCAGCTGTCTTGTCAAGTTAATCTATAATGTTAATGCAGTGTTTTATCCCTCTTTCTCAGGCTCCATGCGCATAAAACTTTCATATATATCATTTTCAGCAGAATGTTCTTCTGTCCATCAGTTATAAATGCATGGTTTTATCCCTGGACCAGTAAAGTGCCTCCATACCTTGCTGTTACTGTGTATGGTTGATTCCTAAATCTTTTACAAAAGAGTGTGCAAATTAAAACGTCTCCTAGATGTATTCCAAAATCGGCATCTAGAATATGCTTCAGTACATACTGTTACTTATGCTGTATTTCTGGTTGGTTCTTACACTAGTTTGATAGAAAATAAAATCTTTTTGGAAAGGCCCTTTCTGAAAGCTGTTGTAACAAAGGAACCGATATTTGATTTGTAGATGGAGACCATTACTACATGTAATCCATTGAGAAGGCACACTTTTAATATGCTGTTGCAATGCAATTGTTACTTGTGGGCAGATCTGTAAAGAGGCACAATGACCACATGGAAAGGGCATTAGACTGGAAGACTTCTGACTCTTCCATTGATTTACTGTGTGATTGTTAGTGAGTTATTGCCCCGTGTGAATGATTGTTTATAAAGGCCATGAGTTGCTTGTAATGGTACCTGCATGTACAACACACCGTACTTTGGATATCATTTATCACTTCCAGCTCCTGCTGTAGTATCAGGAGTGACTTTGGAAATGTTTACATTTTTAATTCTTCTTCCTTGAGGAACTTGCATATATATTTGAAAGAGAAGATGATACCTGGATGAACAGATTAGAAAATAGGGTACTAGGTTCACATATCTAGATATGAAGATAAGTGAATGATGCGACATAAACACAGAAAAAAAAAAAAAGCAGTAAAGTTGTTATTTCTCTGTTGTAAAAGTTCTGCGAAGCAACATCTCAAATAATTCATTTGATCAACCATTTTATCTTAAAAAATGTTTTTTATTTTGTATTTACTAAACAAAAAATAATCTGAGTGTTGTGATCAAGTTCAGGCCTTAATTGTCCGTAAGTGCAAGAAGCGCAAGGAACGATTGGTTTGCCCTACAAAAGAGACTGCTGTTGTAGTATTTGGCTTTACAAATGTGTAGTTACATTGTTCAGGGCTCAAGCACTGCATGAAGTCTTGTATAGTTCTTTTTCAGGCCCTTTATACAGGGCTTGAGTTTCATCTTAAATCAACAGCTAGCTGTTAGGTCTGCCACTGATTCCTGACCTGTAATTACCCCAGAACCTCATCCTGCTGGCTGGCTTCTCAGGGTCTCCTGATACGAATGCTACAAGGTGGAAAGTGGCAAGAATTCCTTTGCAAAGGTACCGAGAGATTTGTGCCTTTGCACTACAAATCAATCCAAACGCTGAATGCACTAGGCCTGTTCTCCCCTCACCCCCCACAGTAATTTCCCCCTTAAATTGTGGTCTGCATTTCGGGTTGTAATTAAGACTAACAATGTGAAATCAAGCAAGTTTGCTTGAACCTGCCTCTGGAAAAAGATCAGCTGGCAAACTAAATGCACAATATCCTTGCTGATAAGATCCATGTTTTTTGCTGGACTGTCTGATTATGTGTTTTAGTAGAAACTGTGTAAGGTTTCTAATGCAATGCATTTATTTCAGTAAGTTGCAACCATACACACACTTTATAAGTATTATAGATTTTAGTTGTCAGGAAACATTTACTTCGTTGTCAGCTTTATCTACTGTATTCTTGAATTTTGAACTACATAGTACTGTCAACCAGCAAACACGCGTTTTTATTCCAGGATGAATGATGATTGCAAGCCATGAATTGGTTTCAGTTCTCTATCCTTTTCATCTGAGAACAGAAGCTTGTTCTTTTAAAAACATGCCATGTCCCTCAGGTATGTGTTTTAGTAAACACATGTTCACAGGAAAGGCTAGAACAATTACAAGTTTTCCTTGCTGTTACTACTAATTATACAGATAGCTCCTTTTAGAGTTGGCCATGATAACTAGCTAAATTCAGATTTATCCTTCTTCAGCTGGGGGATATAGCCTCACATCTGTTAAAAGATTATCACCTGATTAGAACATCTGAGATCGGAAATACTTTACATCAAGCCCAGATCCCAGCAGTGCATGCATTCTGGATTACTGTCACAGTACACACAGCCAGGATGCTCACGTGAAGGGCCTGATACATTCTGAATACCTACATTTTAAGTACTTGGTGAACAGGTGACTAGGATTGTGGATTGTAGGAGAGGCAGGGGACCTGTGAGTAAAAGATGAGCTTCTGTGCATGTATGTATTTCTGTTCATTGGAGAATGAAAAGCAGATCCAAGAGTTTTTAGAAATTTTCTGATTTTCCTCAACTAAGCTATATGCTTATGCCTTTTTAATGGCTCTGATCTTTTTTGCCAAGCAGCTACATTCAACTTAACATTTACTTGCTGAGAGATGTTAGTGGGAATAAATTGTTGCTAGGTTATCATAAAAAGCATCTTTCAGTATTTCCATAGTCAATGGTTTTGATTTTATCTGATAAACTCAAGTATTGCACAAGGGAAAAAGTAAACTGTATTATTAACATGGACTGTTGAGAAAAATTCTCTTTAAAATGAGCAGAACTCCAGCATGTAATATTAAGTATTTTTGTAGATAATTACATTAAGTCTAAAAAGATATTCAGCTCAGATTCATGGAAGCATGGCAGAGGCTAAGATGGAAGTCAAACTCAGATCTGATTTAGGGGTTTTGTGGTTTGCTTTGTATTTTTTAGTTTTTAATGGCTCTTACTTACCTTTCATGGTCATATTAATTGCCCTTTCCTAGTCTTATCTCCAGTCTGTATCTGAAATTCAACTACACACTGTACAAACAACTTACGTGTAACAATTTTCCCTTCACTGATTAAAACAAAGATGGGTATTATTTCCCTATAAAGTTACCACATAGAAAACTTTCTACACTGATGGAAGAAGGCAGTTAATAAGCAGTAGGAGCAAAGGTTCTGTAATATAGTTCCTAAGAAATATTTCTCCATATCATAGAAGAATGGCCAGGCTGAAACTGAATGCTATTGATACTTGTGCCTTGACTCAGAATTGTTCTTGACATTTTCCCTATGCTTGTTGCTTAGAAGGTTGCCCCAGTCTAAAACAAGAGGTTCTGTTTCAGCTCAAGAACCTGACTGCAAATCTTTAAAGGTATTTAGGTCTTAAACTATTTTGGTATCTCTTTTCCAAATAAATTGATAGAAGATAGGATCTGAAGTAATTTTGTGGTTCTCAGTCTAAACCTCTTAGTTTAGGAGCAATAGAATAATCCTTGTTAGGGTGCAGTCAGTAGTGGAGGACAAATACTGGCAATGCCATTAGTGCAGACTGCTTAAATGTTTGGCTTTTAGAATTGTGTATGAATTTGCTCAAATTTAGTCATGAGGAAGATGTAAATTTTTAACATGAATCTGAATGAATGGATGCCAGTATCTTCAGAGTAGAGATACAGTAATTCATGCACAGGTGAGCCTGTGATAATGCACAGAGTTGAAAGTGGAAGGAGGAAAGAAACAGAGTATCCCAAGTAGCGTAATTCATGGAGCAGAAAATTATTTATAGAAAACTAACTCATAAGAAAAAAAGCATTAAGCCATGATACGACCTGGGCATGAGGAGTGTGAAATACTATGTTCACTTTGCGCTTTCTGAAATCAAGCTGGCCATCTGGTCAGGTCAGTTACTCTATGATTAAGGCTGTAGTGGGGGTGTTCAAAGAAGAAAGGGCAATGCTGAAATGTGATGCCCAGTTATCAAAATGGCTATATGGGTCTGTGGAAAGTCAGAAGGAAATGATGGCAGCCATTAGAAAGCCTAAATATATATGTAATAATACAGCCAAGCTACAGTCAATCTTAAAATCAGTGAAACACAAAAAAGTTACAAGACAGTTTTCGTTTCCTACCACTGCATTTTATACTCAAGTATGTGGTGTATGCTTTTAAAATAACATTTGGTTTATTACGCAGCATGAAATTCTCCACCCCTTATGCCATACCATTTATGTCATGCTCAGGTCTCACACTATCCAATACAACCTCATTAACCACCACCCCTCTTCCCATCCTTTGATATAATACACAGATATCATTCCCTTAGTCTATGGACCACCCCTATAAAATGTCTTTAAAATGTCCACAAATGTCTACAAAACGTCCATTGAGTTCATTTAGTCCATGACTTTGGGCTCTATCTGTTATGGTGGTCACTCAGGACAGGAGAGGTGGTGTGTTGCATGGAGTTACTGGGCACCAAAGCCAGCTCAGGTCCGGTCACTGCTGCGCTTGCACTGCTTCTTGTAAGGCTTGTCCTCCATTGGTTCAGGTGGTTCCTGCTATAGTCATTCCTATAACATGCAACTCAAATCATGGGTTACAACAATTTAAAGGTATTTCCATTATAATCTCCACCCCTGGTCCCTTTGGGCCAGGTTATAGGGTTTAACATTGCAATGAACTCCTCCCCTTGCTCCTAGCCTGGCTAGCAACAAGGGGTTCTTGTTATTCCCATAACATGAATTGAAATAGAGGCCCACAAAAGAACAGTGTTGCAGCACTCATGGGTGGGCAGGGAGACCTTGGCCACGTACAGCAGCGAACTCCTTCCCAGACCTGTAAGGTCTTATACAAAATTAAGTCTTCAAAATGGTGTGGCGGGTAAATTCAGTTTGAATGCCAAAGCCTTTGGAAACAGAGATCAAAGAGTAAATGCAATGAAACTCATTGTTATTTGGTTATTAGCAGTGATGCTGTAGTTTAGATTAACTTGTTTCATAACAGATTTTGTTTTGCTGTGTATGCACCTTGATCTTTAACTTAAAGCCTTCTATGAGCATAATCCATGAACGTTTGAGACTCCATCACATTTTTAAGGTTATTTTGCATGGAATATGATTTAAATGGTTAAATACTTTGAGTTCTTTATCATGTTGTTTATATCTATTAAGAGAATCACCCTTTTTTTTAAGTCAGTTTATGAAAATACTGTGTTTGAGCGTCTGTCAAGGGATGAAGATTAGCTGAATAGACATAGGATGCCAGTATATTATATTTTCTCTTATCCTGTATACTGTAATTATCTTGATCCTCAAACAACTCTGCGACAATTAGAAACACTTTTGCAGACTTCTTGGTACTGCAAATTCAAAATTTATTTCATCTGAATCTAAATTAAACTAGTATATAAAAAAACTTTTTTTCAACATTTCTATCCGTAGATGATTAAAAAGCAGTAGAACACAGATTCAAATTTTATTTAAAAGACAAACGCAGAAAAAATCATTCCGTTTTGAGGCAGAATAGGAATCTTTTCCAAAACGAAATTTGTTTGCCAGCTCATATTCCATTTTTCATCCACCAGTACCCCCAAGTCCTCTGAAGGGCTGCACTCAATCGACTCATTGCCCAGCCTGTATTTCTGCTTGGGATTGCCCTGACTGATGTGCAGGACCTTGCATTTGGTCTTGTTGAACTTCATGAGGTTCGCACGTGCCCACCTCTCTTAGCCTGTCAAGGTCCCTCTGAATGACATCCCTTCCCTCTAGAGTATCAACCACACCACTCAGCTTGGTGTCATCCACAAACTTGCTGAGGGTGCACTCAAATTGCCTGTTTTAAGAGTAAGTGAGTAAGCATGATGCCAGGGCAAATTTAAAAAGAAAGGGAGAAAGAGTCCTTGATCCACACTTATAAAGATGTTCTTTGAGTTTCCCTAGTTATTCTTCATAACCACTGACTCTGACTAGTCAGGATGTGTAAAATGTTGGGCATAGTCAATGGCAACAACTGGAAAAAACAATTAGTTATGTCATCTTTTTCTGAGGGTAACCAGCCAGAAGGTGATCCTCAGAAAGGTGTAATACCTTTGGAGTAGCTCCATTCCCAAGGCAAGGGTAAGAATTCTTCCCTCATCTCCCCTCACCACAGAAATAGTCCTCATCCCAAGTCACTTTTTTTTATCTTGGAAGTCATTTAGTTACCACAGTGCTGTATAATAGAATCAAATAGATGCAATGAAAAGCCCGACAGGGGAGTGGGAATACGCCAAAGTCTCCAGGGCAGGCCAAGTCTTAGCTTCTGGGTTGGGACAAATGTCTGAGGGAACGGGAAGAGTGTGAAGAGAGGAAAAGGAGGAAGACGGTGTGGTGGTGCATTCCCCCGCCTCCTCCCCGGGCTGCTCTACGATCTCAGAAACCCCTGTTAAACCTTGGCCTTGGTGTAATGAGTCAGGCAGTGAAGCATCCGTTTACCGTATCAGGAACTCTTGCGTAGCTGAGGTTGGGGAATGTACTGATCATACCAGAAACTTCCACTGCTTGGCCCAAGTGGAGGATGAGAGTGGGGATAATTGTCATCCTCTGATACCCTTATCTGAGTTGTAGATCAAGTGGAACAATACTATCATAGTCCAGCTTCATGCAAGGTCCATACAATTTTCAGGTGTGTTAAGCACAAAAATACATACTGTTAGCACATACATTCAGCAGACATACTGCTTTGTGCAAAGTCCAGTGGGAAAGCTAAGGAACAGGGGTTAATGTTGACATAAAGGCCAAATCCTGATTTCTTTGATGTTAAGAGGAAAGTTTTCATTGATCCCAGTGGGATTAAGATTTAGTGTACATGTTCTTGTTTCTTTCAAGTTAGTGTAGTCTTAACATTGCTCAAATTTATTAAATAGTCTTCACTATTCTGCTTTGTTGAATAAAAGAAAAATTTGTGTTCAGAACAACCTCTTTACTCCAATGTGTGTACCTGCCAGATGCTCAGAACTCTGATATTTAAAACTGAAGGCTCATGATACCATACAAATAATTCCTTTCCTTTTCCTTCTGTCCAAACAAAAATCTCAAACCAAGAGGAAGCTGCAACTGGAATCAATAGATATTGGTTTTAAAATCTTTAATATAAGAAACGTTTTTATTATTTACTTTTTAACCTATAGGTGTCTATAGCAATAACAAGCATGAAATTATGAACACTCAAAAAGGGGGTTTATAACATATCTTTTTTCATCCCTTCAGGCATTGTTTAAAGACCTGTTAGATTCTGTAAGCAAACAAATCTTTTATCTTTTATATTAAAGGATTTTTTAGAAGCAATTTGTAGTTAAGAGGCTTTGGTCTACAGCTATTTCTTACCTGAGGTACTGGTGATGTAGTTGTGTAGGCATTAAACAGAAGAAGCAGCGTTAATGCAGATATTCTTTATGTGATTGACAATTACCGTACTAGTGTTATGTCTGAGCAGTAAGACATATCATTTTCTTAAATGTGCAGGGTAAAATCTCCTTTAAAATTTCTATGCTGGAGAAGAGTTAAAAACAAAAACCACTTACAGAAAGTCAAAATTGATACGTATTCCAACATGAAGCCCAGAAATGGAAAAGTAATCTTTTGTGTCTTTGTACCTGGAGGAATACACCTGTTATAGAAAAACACCGACTTGAAAATCAATTCATTTTTCATGTTTTCGAAGAGTAAAAAAAACCTGGATGTAACAAAACTTGTAGGTTTGAGGACTAGGGAGATCCATTTTGCAAGAAAATTTAAATTTCAGTTTAAAATGATTTTTTCCCAAAAATTTTTTACAAGGAAAATAAGCTTGCATTATTTCCATAGATAAATATGCTAAATTCATTGCTATGGTTCAAAAAGCTTACAGTTGGAATATTGACCAACTAAAAATGCATTTTAAATTGCTGTCTGTTTAACTCTCAGCAAATTTGATTCTTGTTTCTTTGATACGAAAAATAAACCTAAAATGAGATGTATGCTTACATAACCTATGGCATTTGACATTAAGTCCTAGGAAGTAATTCAACTGATGAAAAGAAAGGGGTGAAGCAGTTGTACAAGCCCTCTGTCTCAGCTGGGGTAGTTTTACATTTGCAATTGCATTTTAGAGATCAAATGCATTAAGCCCTAAAGAAGCACAGAAAGGGTGACTACTTCAAAGGATTTTTAAATTGAAAAATAAACATAAACCAAACCCCAATAATTTATACAAATGTTTTAGAACCAGTACAACTAATTATTTTGTGAAAGTGACACCTGTTCAGAGAAACAATTTAGCTTTTAGATTTAAGCTAACACTGCTTAACCATTTGTTATTCTAACCATTCTATTCAGTTCAGGTCTAAAATAGTCCATAATGCATATATATAACTGCATATATCTGCATAGATTATACACTAAGTGTTTAAGTTTGTATTTACAATTCAACTTCAGAGTTTCTCAAAAGTAGGTCTATTTGCATTGCTCCTACTTCTGCAGTAGGTGGCAGTGGGTAGTGGAGAATATACAAGAATATACAGTTTAGATGTCATCACATTTTTAAGGGAAGCTTAAAAATGGCCAAGTATTTTCTGCTTCTGAGTTATGTGTATATCAAACAGAAAGGAACTGTCAAACAGAATTTCTAAATTGTCATGGTTAAATAGTAGTTTTTGCAAAGTGTTATGAAAATAAATTCAGCTGATAATGGAGTCAAATGAAGATACAAATACAGCACACATTTGTGTAAATAAGTATGAACTGAGTCCACACAAGAAAACTAAACTGAAGGTTTAAACTCAGGAGAAGGTTTTGCAGGGTAGCTTTGTAAGTGAGGAGAATGTAGTGAACACAATTTACAAATAGACAAAGAAAACCGCCATTTCAATTTTATCTGTATTTCTTTGGAAATTGTTTGTATTCATTTTCAATGTTTCGCTGGCTTTTGAAAATAGCACTGTAATTAATGACATGGAAAACAGTGGGATGGGAGAGGGTTTAGACACCATGGTGGCGGTGTGGAATATTAACAGAGTTTCGATAGGTTGATTGTGTGGGAGGATAAATTGGGAAGATTACAACAGAGCTCTGATTTTGCATTCCTTGCACACCTGAAATATGGGAGCTTGAGGGTATACAGAATGTGAAGTTGGATGAAAAAGTCTGTCAAAGCAGCACATTCTAAGTCTCGTTTATTATTGATTCCTGTTTCATGCTTATCTGAAAACCTAGCTTGGTAGATTTATACAGAAAGTGCTCAGTCAGTACTGCTGATTATTTTCACATTTTCACCAATGTATTTTGAGCTCCAAATAGAGAGATTAAGACTTTCGGAAGTGCAAGGCATCCACTAGCTCACATCTCAAATACTTTGAACCGACCAGTAATTAGGAGTTCTTGTTTTGTTTTGTTTCCTGTCTTAATCTCCAACTTTTAAAAGTATGCAGCTGGAAGCTATTGAGTGCACAGTGTTTTGAAAAGCCTGGTCACGCATACTGCTGGACCTGGACTTTGGGACTAGCCAAGGTAAAACTCCTATTGAAACTGTACAACACTTTTTTTGATTATGATTTTGTGGCCAAACTCTGTCTCCGAAGACTTCGCATAGTTAAGTAGTAAGAAAACATTAAGTTAAACAATATAGTTGTACTTAATTTTAATTTTGTAATCATAAAGGTTAGCCAGTGATTAATAGGTATTATCTTTTCTATGAATTAATAGTTTATACTACAAATAGGTATAAGCAAATCAACAGAAGCAGAGGCGAAATGCTGACTCACTTAAAGTCGGTTGGAGTTTTGCCATTGACTCAGTAGTAGTAAGATTATTGTAATCTCATTATGTTAGTTACTCATCAGCTAGTTATATGTAAAATTAAAAATAAGAGTAGTGTTTTGATAAAATTTATAATTATGAATTGCTTACAATGTGTTGCAAAAGAAGAAAAATACGGAACATATGCAAGAAATAACGGTCATCTCTTGCAAGAAATAGGAACCCTTTATTGTGTCTTCAGTTGAAGGAAAGGCTTCAAAGTTAGATCCTGAAGTAACAGTACTTTCATTAAAAAGTGCCCATTTTATGTTTAAACTAAAAGGAAATCATTGACCCTATTAAACCATGGTTGAATATTTTCTTCATTTACTGCTGCGTTACCTAGTTTTATGCTGGTAAATTGAATGTTCTCAATGAAATTGTGCTAGTTTAAGTTTGAGATCATGCATTAATAACTTTGATTGTATTTGTGTGTGTTGTGTCATATTCTTTTATGTTAATTAAGATGCATCAAACATTGCATTGTTCTCTTGCAAACTGAATAGTAGACATCTCTGTGATAAATCTTCAGTCATGCTGAACAGTAGTTCCCAAGACTTGTCAAAGTTCTCTTCGAAATGTATCCATCCAGATTTTCCATTTTCTATGTTGTTGTTTGTGGCTTTTCTTATAGTTTTAGAAATATTGAATTCTTGTTGTCTGATTAAATTTGGTTTTCTTCTTTTTCCTATAAGTAAGAGGTTACCTTTCAGTGCTGTACATTTAATTTCTATTCATATGATTTTACCATCAATGTTTCTGCATTATAAACCTTTCAATAACTACTCTTGCTGTGAATAATTGTAATTGTTAGCAATTTTTAAAATCAGGAAGTTACTATTTTTAGGCATCTAGGAGTTCCTCATTCTTTCATGGACAATGCCACAAATGTCTCCAAATTTTTCTAAGTAACTTATAAAATAAAAGGCATAATGTAGCATTCACTGTTAACTACAAATGTTGACATTCACAAATAGCTTTTGACTTTAAAATAGACCTAACTGAAGCACTGCTTCCTATGTGTTAAGTGTTGGGATTTGGGTTTGGTTTTCTTTTTTTCCCCCCAGATTGATCACTTCGTAAAATTTTCCAAAATCAGTGTTAAAAAAATCCTTTCTTCCTTAGGTCATTGGAAGAAGTCCTGTAAAATACTGTGGTGCTGAATTGGGCTGTAAGTCAAAGAATTGAGTATGAAATTAAGATACGTAAAAAATATAGGAAAAATGGAAGAAAAAAAGTGATGCTCTCTGATACGATGTGGTTTAGTTCTTTCAAGAAAAAATGTTGTAATTGATTATATATGTTTTTAGTAGAGTAATGTAAATAAATTAAACTAGGGAAACGGTAATTTTTGTTCTATGTATTGCTAACCTGCCAACATCTTTATGGTTGTACAGAAGAGTGCAGATAAAAACTCTTCAGGACACATGAATTGTGCTTGCTGTGTCAATGAACATTAGCTGAACATCTGGTCCAGATTGGACTTGAAGGCAAGGTATGACTTAATTTGCCTGTGCGCAAACAAACAAGCAGAAAGAGTTAAAGCCTGAGATCATCCCAGAAATAGTAAGGGAGTGCCTAAAGGCTAAAAGTTCCGAACTGGCCTTGTGCAAGTCACAAATGTTTTGCACCTTTTATGCTTTGAAGCTCTTCTGCTCTGACATATGTAGAATTCTCTGTGGAACTTTGAGTACCCAGATATCTCTCTCAGTGCCTCTCTGCTGTGCTTTCTTGGTCTGCCAGAGATAAGACGCCATGTGTCAAGTTCCCTGGTGAGATAAAATGAGACCAGAGCTGAATTTGGCCTAATCGCTGTCTCCATGAATTGGCCATTAGTGTGGCTCTCAGTAGTGAAATATGTCAGCTTTAGAAGATGAGTCGCCATCACCAGTTTAGCAGATGCTGAACGATAGTTATCCAGATTAACAGCATGATACTGACAGAGAAGTGGTCTGACTGAATGTCACAGACTTAGAGATCTGCAGATGAAAATATCTAGGAAAATTATTAACGATGAGAACAACTTCGTTTTTGCAAACCTGCAATAAGCTTAGAGCTGGGCACGATGAATGATGTAGAAAATGTGAGTAGGAGGTGGCATGTTCTTGAACAGAAAGTTCTCCAGCATACTTCCCCACCTCCCTACGCGATCTCAGTTTTTAAATATGTATGCAAATACATGGCTACTTGTCTGGTAGTGGAAAGACAGTTGTGGCTTAGTATTAGCACCAATTTTCCCTTTCTCCTAAAAGTTCCCAAAGGATAAGATTGGGGTGTAATCTTTTTTTTTCTTCTTTTTTCCCCCCAAAATGAGGCACACTACCAAACTACATACTACTACTCACCTTATTGACATAATGTGAATGGTGGCATAACTTTGTGAAACACTAAACAGAGGTATAAGGATGCTGTTCCCTCTGAAAAACACACCGTATTAAAATTTTAAGCTTCGGAAAAAAGATACTTTTAAGACAAAGAGAAAAAGGTGACTTCTGTTAATGCACTTATTTTCTCTATGCACTGTTTTAGTTTTGCATAAAATATCTCCAACTACCTTTCCTGAATCTACAGTATTTAGAGAATAATTTAAAAAATAATTTTCTAGAAAATCAAAACTATCCACAGTTGCCTTCCTTCATGTCTCTGGCTTGTTCATTCCTAACACTGCTATTGACTGATGAGTAATTGTTTCTCTTCTCCTTGCTTTCCATTTGTAATTGTGCCTCAATACAGTCCTAGTATACACCTTTGATGTTTTTTAAAAAAAAAAAAAGAATAATTTGAATGTCCAAAGGACAGAGATTGCCCAACTGTTACATGGATAAAAGAGAACAGGATGGAAAGTAGTGTTAACATATGGTATGAAAATTTAACTCTGGCTAGTGAAAGTTTTCCACTTCCTTATAAAATCAAAGACCTGAATGAGGTCTGTAAACTGCTCAGAAATGAAGTGAAATCTCGTATGACCAGTCCAATACTTAAAGCACCTAGGAAGCAAGCTGCCTAATCCAGTACAGTGAATAAGAACAACAGGTTGAGCTAATCTAATAAATTTTTTTAAAAAAATCTATAGTTCTGAGGCTCAGTATGTCTTACTATATTGTTGGTTTGAGACAAAACTATTGCATTGATTTCTTGTAATATGACAGAGGTCTATAGCTTATTCTTTTGTCTTTCTTCATAGCTTCCAGTTATCTTCTTGAATGATATTATTAAGGTTTATATATCAGCTGGTTCTAACCTCTTAACATGCTTTTAATAGCTACCAGAGGTAGCATGTCTCTTCTACTACTTGCACTTCTCGTTGCTACTTACTGTAGTTGCCAATTTCCAGCTGACAGAATGGCTAAGAGGAGCATTTGCTGCACTTGCGTGTTATTTTGTTTCTTTTTTCTAACTTTCTCACTCATTGCTTTTTAAGCCTTTTTGCTTTTGAACAGGGCTATTTTTAATTGTTGAAGAAATATTCACTCAGTAAACACTTTGACCAGGAATTCATAAACCATTTTGGTTCTGTATTCTAATTCAGAAGATGATCTGTCAGAATTAATTGAGAATGCCTTAATGTAATCAAGTCCAGTTCATTAGGCAAACACTTAAATTATTAATTTAAATACGGGGTAGTTCAACAGCATTTATGACAGTAACAAATACCAACGTATTTTAATTTTCAAATTCCTCCTGTGTACAGAAGTTGATGTCCTGCTATAGCTACTGCTGTTAGACATAAAGAGTTTTCACCTTGCCAATGTTTTACCTTTTTGGAATCTGTTAAAGTATTCTGTTCAAAAAAGGTTTATGAAACAAAAATCTAGCTTTTTAAGCACAGGGTGCTTAAAATTAATCAAGCATGGAGTGTCATTTTCATTCTTGTTACTCTGTTTTGGATAGAGTTACACCAGAGATGAACTTGAACCAGGAAGTTTAGTGTCATGCCACTTCATTAATTTATAGAACACTGTAAATTAATGTATATTATTTGGCATAAATCTAATGCTTTATATCTTAGCCATTCCCAATGCTTTAGTGCTGAGAAAAATAATCTCTTTGTAAAATGAACTAATCCCACTCCCATTTTTAATTGCCTTTTACGTCTACCACATGCAGGACCTTGCACTTGGCCTTGTTGAACCTCATGAGGTTCACACGGGCCCACTTCTCGAGCTTGTCCAGGTCTCTCTGGATGGCATCCCGTCCCTCAGGCGTATCATCCGCATCACTCAGCTTGGTGTCATCTGCGAACTTGCTGAGGGTGCACTCGCTCCCTGATGAAGATATTAGTACTGGTCCCAATTTCTACTTTCTGCTCTCTGAGTTCCCACCCTGGCAACCTTAGCAGTGTTTGTGCACAGGTTTTTGTGCGATTGGCGGAATTATGCTTGCCTTAAACCATACCTGCCTGTGTGGAAGTGAGAGTAGATTCTCTGGGGCTGATATATCTACTTGTGAAAACACAGGTACGATGACTAAAGGAGTGACAAGTGTCTTTGCCTGGTATGCCAGGGGCATGTGCTATACTAGGTTGAGGACTAGCAAAGGGTATTCTCATAAAACAAGTGGAAGCTGGGAGGCATGCTGCAGTAATTTCTAAAATGTGTTTGCTGATGGGCTCAAAGGACCTGTTGTAAAGCTATAGTCTTGCCATATGTCACCTTTACTGCAAAAATTTTAAAAAACTCTTTGTTATTTTTTTTAATTATTACTATTGCAAGAATTTAACTTTGCATTCAGTTGTAATCCTTTACACTCAGTTTCACTTAGCCTTTAAATACATTTACATTGTATGTCCAGTTTCTAGTCTTCATTTTACTAATTTGAAGTGCTCTTAAGTTATTTTGGTCTAGTTTTTATTTTTTAAACTATAATAGCATGGTCAATTATGGCGCAGAGTATTGTTAGCATCCTTAGTAATTGAGTGTGGCTTGCATTTTTTCTCTCTTCATGTTCTCTGGAATATTAAAAATCTATGTTTAGTAGTAAGTCTTTGCCATTTTTTAAATTGTAGCTTGTGTAGGTTAAGTTTGTAGAAACGTTTTGTTAAAAGAAACAGGGTCTTTGCCCTCATTGTTTTCTGTGTTGTTGGAAGGAAGATAACTGTATCTGAAAAGAGGAAGGTTCACTTAATAAATGGTATTCACAGAATTAACAAAAAGAGCATTCAAGCTGAATGTTGCATTTTGAGCTGGGGAAGGATCAGTAAGCAATACTGAAGAGGTGGATTTTAAAAATCCTTCCAAACTGAAAGTGTATGGCATCGGAGAAGGCACAGAAACTGAAATTAGTTTCACAGAGCAGAAACTACTGGAAGAAGGCACAGAAATGTGTGGGTGTCATCTTTAGAAAAGTCAAATCAACTGGGTAAAAGTGCTTAGCACCAGCTTAGCATTCAGCTGACAGACAGGCATACCAAGTCCCATCCTTTTAGTGTGAGAGTCACTCAGTTGACCTCTGGCTTGCACTCCTCCCTTTGGTACCAGTTGCACATACACCACCTGAACAACTTACTGCGTGTCTGCAGAATCCATGTGTCAGGGCTAGTCAGGAGCACGTGATATGTGAGGCCCAGCAGCAAGACGCAGGTGGCGGTGCTCTACTACTCTGGGGGATGTCTCTCGTAGCAGGATGCACGCAGAACAAAGGTCGGCAAGAAGGTTTGTTCCCCAATAGCCTCTCCTGTCACTTCATCTAGCTCACACATAAACACACACACGTGCACGCAAGCACTCTTGACCATGTGGCTTAGCACATGTATATGCACACCTATTATGTGACCTGCCAAGCATGCCATTCTTGCCTTTCATCACATATCCTAGCATGTACGTTTTTGTGCCAGTACTTTCAGTGGTTGAGAAGCCTGGCTATGGAGAAATATTATATATGTAATAGTGCTTGGCTTGTGATTAACTAATTTTATGAGTCACATATTTAGATTAAAGATTTCCAGTATTGTATTTCATCTGGTAAAAATAATTAAGGGGGAAAAAATTAACCAAGAAAATACTGTGAGATTAAATTTTTGTTTTTCAATTAACTGATTTAGATGATTCTGTTATTGAAAATGGGATGTAAAACTACTGTAGAAGCCTTCCTAGACAGTATGTTTTTATTTAGCCTTATATTACTGGTATAATAATGCCATGTTTTATATGCCTACTTAATACTTTTTACACCTCTCTGATAAGATTTCTGCCAAAGAAATATAAATATTTTTCTTTTATCATCTTTTATTCTGTATGGCAAAAGCAGTCCATAGCTACACCTGAGTTGTTTCTGTTCTCTTTTGTCTTTCTTGAAAGTTTAGTGTTTAATGGGGAGAGGGCTAAAGAGACTTTATTTTCTATCTTTCCCCCATTAACCCTATCTTCCATTCCCTTTTGACAATGGTGCTATTTGACCTCCCAGTGTAATACGGCTTCCCTTCAAAATTTGAATGGTGTCAGAGAGGGGAAAACCAAGACAAAGTTAATGAGGTAGCAGTGGGAGCTTAAGCATCTTTCCCAAATGTTTCATACTTCTGAACAAAGAGAACAAATTTGACTCCATAACTTCAATGACTGTTAAAAAGTGTTAACACTAAACAGCAAATAGATTAAGCAAACCTCTTGTGAACAATCCATGGTTCAGATGTTATTCATGCTGTTCAGGGTGTGTGGGCACACCTCTATTTGAGTGGAAAAGCACACAGAAAGTATGACAAAACTAACTCATTAAAAGAAACATAGTTTTTAATTTTTTCTATCTCAAACAATTTCCTGAGGAAGATTTCCCCACACAATCAAAGGAAGTAAAGAGCATGGGTTGTATTAGAATTTATGTATTCCTAAATTCCATTGCTGTTTGAAAAAATCTAGCATTTAATAGTATTTTTAGTCATAATTTTTAAAATAAAAGTAACACAAGGTTTTATTTTTCTCATTATATTAATACAGTTCCATAAAAATTTTGACAGTTACAGGATCTAGGATTTCAATGTTGAGATTTGACCATTTGAATATCCCAATCTAAACTTACACTTTTCATCTTCCCCTTCAGACTGTTTAGAGCATACGACACAATAAGTGCATTGTCACAGTGGTTTTGTCTCACAGCAGCCCACAAATATTAGATAACCCTCGTAAGAAATGTATAAACAAGTTATCGTTACGTATTATTAGACAGCTTTGTAGATGAATAAATGTAGGCATGGGGGGAGTTAAATTGCTTTGCCACGTTTACAGCACAAGTCAGTGTCAGTCTCAAGAACGGAACTGAAGGGTCGTCGGTCTTAAGCACATTACCTGCTATTTTCATTGTAAAAAAGGCCAGTGTTTCTTGAAGGACTACTGTGCATGTTATTACTGCTTTATATCACTTCAGTTCTGAGTGTGTCCCATGTATTGAATAATGAAATTAGGGCTTGTGAAGGATGGCTGAACCACAAAATGTCCCCGGGGGTGAGCTTGCTTTTAATAGGGATCTTTTCAGGGCAGGGGGGAAGGAAAAAAAAAGACAGACCTCCTCTTTTTTTAAAAATAATTTTCTGCAATAAAACCAAGATCATCCCTTCCCCCGTCCCTCCTCCCCCCCACCCATTTACCAGTATTTTTCTTGTGTGATTGAAAAGCCCTTAGTTTTGCTCAGGGGAAAAGCCTCATGCCGAGAAGTAAGGGATCCCAGTTGTACACTTAATCAAAGTGGCATGCTCCACACTTTGTTTCTGAGTAATTTCCGTAGCAAACTCATGTGATCTGTATGTTTCGCTTGCATGAATCAAGTCCAAAGTTTGAAACTGACTCAGTTGTTACTCCTGCTGACAGGCAAAGGAAAAGGTTTTTTTGGGGGAGGCAGGGGGATGGGGCTCAACTGAATTCAGGTTGCTGAAAGGAAATGAAAAGGATGATTTGAAAACACAAATACTGGGATGAAAGATTACAGATACTGAACAATAACTGTCCACAGTAAATTGTTGATTGGAGTATCTGTATTAGGTGATGTTTGTAGTCTCTACGTGTAGGATGATGGAAAACACAGATTATGGCAGTGAAAGTAGAACAACAATGGAGTCTGATTCTTTGTTTCCACTTTTCAAAGGCTTTTTTCCCCTTTTTTCCTTCTTTTTTTTTTTTTTTTTGTGATAAGGCCCAGGAAATTGTTAGCGACATGCTGGTGGGAACCTATGGAAAAGAATACACACTGTATCAATGGTGCAGTTCTTATCCCAAGAGCTGTGTTGGTGGGTGTGGGAATAGTGTGCTTTCAATGTGAGCTGTTGCAATGAGATAGCATTGAGAAACCAGGGCAGAGAACAGCACAGATTTAGTCTAGGGAACTAAGGGCTTTATCCAGCAGTAATGTGTGTAGGGACAGACAATGTAACACTATATTTGGTTTAACAACAAAGAACTGTAAAAGGATTTGATAGTAAGGGATTGGCAGAAAAGCTGAATGTATCTACATAGTGCAGTAAGTATTTTTTTAAAAAGGTATTTAAGTGATGTACTTAAACTTAAAAAGACAGTATTTGAAGTTACCTATAATAGATATTATTTCAGACTAGGGTCGTTTAACAACAGTGAAGGCTTGCTAAGTAAAGGACTCAAGAAACAGCTAGCATTTTGATGCAATATGGGAATAAGAAGCAAGAAGAGGTACATGTGGAAAAGCAGGACTGACAGGTCTTTTTTAGAAAGGTCTGTTTTCATTACCGCATTTGATTTCTGGATACATTTATGGCCAACATCACTGGGAAATCACTGAAAAATATTCATTTCTATCTCCCATTCTGTATATGCCTATTTTGTTTTGATATTTAAATGGCAGCAAGTTTGGGCTGCAACTTCAGCAAGACACCACATATTTGTTGGAGCTACGTGGGCTTAAAATGAGCAAATGTCTTATGAAGCCTATATGGTAGCAGGGTAAATATTGCTACAGCTATGCACGCTGGTTGTCCTTCAGAAGGAAATAGCATTTCTCTTGTCTGTATAGCAGCTGTCATGACCAATGAAACTTAAAATAAGCTTTGTAAGTCTTTAATGTGCCAGTACTGGCACATTTGGCCAAAGGTGTGAGTGATCAAATGATCCTATGTGTCAGTAGCAGTTTCTGCTGTGGAAAAGATTACAGAGTAGGAAATTCAGTATGGATCTGTCTTTTGCCCTTGTGTCTGGAGACATGTCCCCCTGTTCTAGGACAGGAAAATATTCTGGCAAGACAGGTAAAAATCAGTTAGGAATGTGGGCAACTTTTTGTGTTTAGTATTTGGTAGTTGCTCAACAGAACTTTTTGATGATCCTAGCAAAGGCATCTCTGACTAAAAAAGATCATATAAATGGATGCTTAGGTTAGAAGTATGTAGATCTCTGTTGCATAGTTCGTGAAAATTTCTATTGAATTGAAAAAATTGTGTAGCTAACCTCCTCTGCAGTGTGTGGACCTACCTATGAACTTAAAATACCAAATCATATTTTATGGTTTTGTGACCTGCATGACTTCCATTAGGGAGTGAACAGAAACATCTAAATCCATTGCAATACCCTTAAATGGAAAGATGCCCGTAGGAATCCCTCCTGTTGTGTACGAAAGTACAATTATGTGGTTAACATTTTGAAATGTAAGTGAATGGCTGCCACTCTGTCTGTGCTTTTAGATTAATATTGTATAAAATCCTAGCCGCATTGTCAGTCTCCAGAACAGTGCGTTTTGCAGTTCTGATGTTCCAAAATAATATGGCATCTTTCTGACCCCAAAATAGCCTATAGAGGTCTTCAGCCAGCTTGCTAGGTACTTGAATATTATACCATTTATTAGGTAAGATACTTAAAAACAAGAAATAGAAAGTTTCTGAAGGTCCGTTCCAAACTTAAAAGACAACGATCAGAAAATTTTAAAAGGCAAATGTAACTAATAAAACTGGTTTTGCCTACATTTGCACAGCAAAATTGAAGTGAGAGTATTAAGTTTTTCAGAGTCTTGCACGCATTTTGAAGACGCACTTTATAGAGACATTCTGTTAATTCCCAGAGAATAGGCAGACTACATGATGTATGTCTGCAATTCCATAGCTTCTTGTTGGACATTCACTGCTTGTCTGCAGGCAGCAGAGAGGCTAAATAGAATTAATGAGGGAAAATGTTTTTTGGATTGGGGGAAGGGAGGGTTAGAGGCAAGATTAGGATAAGTAGAGACTTCTTAACAACATATTTTCATTTATTTCACTGTAATATCTTTTTTTTAACTGCATACACTTCAAAGATAACACAAAATTGGAATTACGAATATCGCTGCTTTGTAGTGAATGTATTGCAAGATTCTTAAATAATTAAATTATGCAAGTTCTTAAAATGGAGTGTAATTAGCCATTAATGAGCAAAATCTGTTGCTGTGCAGAGTTGATATACGCCATGCAGACTGTCCTTAAGTTTTACAGGATTTGGTTTAATTTCTGAATGCGTATGTGTGGTAAAAATCAACTGTTGTATATCTTGTAAGATAATCACTAAATTAGCTAGTAAGTTACATAACATATCAAATGTTTAATTTTTGTATAATAAATTATAGATTTGTCAATGACTCAGTTTTCTGCTTCTGTTTAATGAGAAGCTTGGTTTAGAAACATGGTAAGGAAGTGTTTGATACTAACAGGGATTAATAAATTTTAAAATGGTAGGCCTGGCACATGTAGATGGCAGTTTTTCACTCATAAACTTACAGTTCAAATTCATACAACAGAAGATCTGCCTGAAAGACATTGTCATCTAATGGCCATTGGATATACAAACAAATACATTATACTGCATCTTATTCTTAGTGGGATAATTCTGAATATCAGAGGCTATTTTCTTAATTAGTACTAGCAACTAAAAGCTTACCTTTTAAAGTGTATAAGCATAAAAGGTAAGGAATGAATGAAACATGATGCCCTGGGGGGAGGTCAAGGCAGATGCACGTACGAGACACTGCAAATAAATTTACATTTCTGCACTTGGACTAAAAAATTCCCTAGTACTGGACTAAGTACTAGAGCAGGTGTCTCGTTAGAATCAATGAACAACTCCCACCCCTAAAAACTTTTAGGGTTATGTACCTTGCAGGATTAAGCCAACCAATGATGGAAGCTTGTTTCGATTGTTTGTTAAAAACAATCCTTAATAAGCAGCAGCAAAATAGGAATAGAATCATAGACTATTTCATTAGGGAAATATGCATTTTCCTAATGTTGGCATTTCTGCAAAAATACAGTTAATCTTAGTTAAGTAAATACCATGTGTTTAAAACTGTGGTTAACCTGAATAAATTGTAGGAGTTTGCTCCACAAGCCAGTCATTAAAAGCTCTATGGTATACAGCGCTGCCTTCAGTGATCCAATTAAGGATATTGCAAATATAAAGGCTTTTTAGACTGGTGTCCTATGTTTTGTTACTTTTTACCTTATTTTCTTTATTGTCAGTGCGTCAAATGCTTTTCCTAGCGAAGTGCTGAACCTTTGCTTTAGTCAGTCATACAAACTGGTTACAGAAGTGAAATGCTGATCTTAAGACAACATCATTTAATCTTTGCAAGAACTCTCCTGACCCTTTAGTGAAATAGACAGTATGTACTATGAAAGTACAAATACTTCACACTCAGATGACTTTGATGTAATTGCATGCTCTATAGTGCCTTAGATCATGGCTAAATCTCAGTGACGCTGGGCAGAGAATGATGCTAGTGTTTCAGCAATTGCCATTTATTCTTCTTACTTGATATTGAAATTGGCATAGCATTAGGGGCTAGTGCACAGCAAACGTTCCTCATCAGAGGTAAAAGAGAAAAAAAAGTGTGATCTGTTTTCTTTTGTTCCTCTTTCCTGAAATATAGGAAATTCAATTTAAACATAAGACTTTTTTGTTTATTTGTTTATTTGGTTGGTTGGGGTTTTTTGTTTTTTTTTTTTTTTAAACTGGTCAAGCACTTGCACAGGTTGCCCAGAGAGGTTGTGGAGTCTCTGTCCTTGGAGATGCTCGAAACCTGATTGGACATGGCCCTGCTATAGTTGACTCTGCTCTGAGCAAGGTGCCTTGCAACTTCAGCTATTCTCTGATTCTCCAGTTAGAATGAACATCTGTAAATTAGCGGAGATAGAAGCGACTAGGAAGAATTTTATTTTATTTTGTTAAAGGCACCAGTCCACCTAAGAGATTGAACATTTCAAAATGCAAATGTAAGTTCAGTTTTATTAGTGAAGAAGAGAGAATAATACTCAGCATTTCATCATTCCAAAATATCCTCGGTGGTACATGCTCACGAGGCATGCTGTGACTGGTTCACTCATTTCAACATAAGTAGCCAAATGAGGAAAAATTCAAAAAGGTGATGAAAAAGAAGAACGTGGAAACTTCTACAGCAGAAGAACTTAAAAATTCCAAAATAAGTTTTAGACCAGACAGTAAAGAGATTATTTAGTATGTACAAATTGTGTACAGGATTATATGACTGGTTCAGGAAATCATGTAAAAATACAGGTTCATGAAAGGATTGTTGTTTCAATCAATGAATAATTCACTTCAGAAAAGAGAGTCTCAGGATGCTAAGATAGGTTTTGTGTACTATTTTTCTGTAGTATCTTTTAAATTCCTAATAATAAGCACATAGATAAGCACCTAGATAACGTGTGATAGTCAAAGCGAGGTCTGATTTGTGACTACAGAATAGTCCTCAGTGTGTATTATGCTTCCTAACTTCCATAATCATCTTCATGCAGGAACATTCCTGCTGCAAGAGAGGGTAATACAGTCTCCCTGCACTAGAGGACCATTTGTATTTGATTAGGATGTGCTACCAAGTCCATCCTTGCCCTAAGAATTTGGGATTTCATGTGAGGGATGAAAATATATGGTGGCCATATATTTGCTGGATAAATTCCTCCTTTGTATAGAGGAGGTAAAGCTGCTGTGCTGCTGGTTTTGCTTGTATTGTATTCTTGCTTCAAATATAGTCAAAGTCACACAGAATAACAAATGGAATTCTTTTCAATATGTTCTTGAAAATAATTGTTGTTACTTAATCAATTAACAGTTTTAAAGCTTTTCCAGAGGCTCCAATGGAAGTCACTGTAAAAATACTGCAAAGTATTATCATTCAAGTATTTAGTAATGATTGTAACAAGTAAAAAATCTTCAAACTCTTAGAAACTCATAAATTAGCTATTTTCTTGGCAGTGTTTGCAAAACACACACACTGTAAAATGACTTGTTTTTAAATTTATGTTAAACTGGTAGCAAAAATACATATGGTTACTTTCACTGCTGAAGATGTGCTGCTGTGTGTTGATCATCCTTTAGTGCATTTTGAATGATAGTTAGTCTGTGGGGACCAGTGAAGACCTCCAATTAATTATTACTGGAGAACATGAAATCATAAACAAAATTCCTTGTAATAAATTTTTAAAATGAGATTGCATGTTTTATTTACGGTACTGGTCCATTTTGGGGCTTTAAATCTATGAACGAAAACAAACATGCTTTTTATCAAACTGAAATAAAAAATATCAATAGTATTTCTTACCAAAGTAGGACACAATATATGAACTGGACTTCTAAATAACTGCAGGGAAAAACAAGGGAAAAAGAAGAAAAGATTTACTTTCCTCTAATTCATAGAAAGAGATTGAGAATATATATAAACAATATGGAAAACAGCAAATGCTCCCAAGCATAGTGATGTTTATTAATCATTGAGGTAGCTGATATGATGGAATTATTTTATAGGAAGTGTTTATTAAAGACAGAGCTATTAACTAAGAACTCTCATAATTATCACATAGATTTACAGCAGAAATTGGTTTTGTTTTAGGCAAAGCAGTAATGCTGAGGATATGCAGTAGTTTCAAATATGTTTGGAGACAAAATGCTGCAACAAACATACAGCTAAAGGTGCTTCTTGTCCCATAGGGATCATAGCTGAAACTATAAAACAAAGAAGGAAATATGATCAAGTAATAAAATAAGAGCTGATAATCACCCAAATCTTTCACCTAGAGTCTTGCATCTCTTTTTTTTTTATTCTCACTCTCATTTGTCTTTTAGATCACAGATTCAATCCATCTGTCTGCAAAATGCAAAGTACACAATAGATATGCTGCAATTTAATGGACAAATAATATGGACAATCAATTCTTTCCTTGAAATGTGTAGAAATTCTATAGTCTGTTTTTTTCTCACCATTGAAAATCTCTTTCTGCCTTCCTACCACAAACAATATGCCTTCTTTCCCATGTTCCATCAAGATAATTTACTTCTCCCTTCACCCAATCAAACTGGTTCACCTTCTTCTCAACTCTGAGTCTAACCAATTAATCTACACCTTCATAGGACATGGATGTCTCAAAATGGCTTCTGGCTCTGGGAGTTGTGTGGTGACACCATAATATCAAAATGTGTTTTAAGCAAAAAACTTTATCAGTGATAAGTGTCTACTGGAGCCTGCAGACATTTTGGAGAGCTTAGTCCAAATGTATCTACAGGTCTGGCAACCTGGAAAGTGCTGGTCCAAGTGGACCCAGTAATTTTCATCAAAGGATTATTTGGGCTCTTTTCCTAATGCCGTTGATTTTTGCGCTAGCCACATAGACAGCTATGTCCATGACCTATATTGCTGCCTCTCTCTTTATTCATACAGAATTATAAAGTTGTAGCATAGTGCCAGGGCAATGCTGTGTCTTAGTTGAGTTTTCTTAAATTCTTAAGTTCCTCCCTGTGATACAATTCTGTCTAATTTATACAATCCTTTCTTCCTTGTTAGAAAAGACCTCATCAAATCACCTCCCAATTTCCTGTAACTTTGTTCTAGGTGCCGCCTTATTCTCATGGAGCTGTGACTACCTGTTACGTATTTTAGTCTCTTAGTTCCCAAATCACAACCCGTAGGAGAGCACAGTGCAGAAATTAAATTTTCTTGGCTCTCCCTGATGATGTGATAAGCATTGCTGGAACCTCTGCTATGAAATCGTTACTGATCACTGCAAATCTCTTCCTTCTTCTCCAACTCATGATTTTATTTTTGTTCCAGGAATGAAAGAGGAGTAGGCTACATGCAACCTTATTACTGTGTGGCTGCACCATGTTTGACAGTGGTCAACTCAGTCGTCCTTTTTCATGTTTATTAAGACACATGCATGTTTCTAGTTTTATGCGATATTGTTCAGATCACAGCACCACTTCAACGCATGTGTCACTGTCATTTTTCACAAAGTGCTATGAAAGTGCTTGAGAAAGTGCAACAAAAGTGCTAATTCACAATCTGAAGAAGGACTGCCAACAAGCCAAGTTTATCAACACTCAGACCTTTAATACACAGAAATTCAAGTGTACGTTTAGGAAAAAAGCCAATCACAATGCTCTTATCTCTGGGCCTGAAAAGTAGGGCCTTTGATGTGCTTACTCTCAGTTTACTCTGTCTTTTTATTAACAAAGGGTTTTGTAGCATAGAATTGCTGCAGGAGTAAAAAGATACATATACAAAGGAATAAAAAAGCCCATTCAGTGTGGAAAGAGGGATAGAACATATTAATGCCTAATACATCCAGGAACACCATAACTTGTGGAAAAATAGATTATGCTAATGTATCAAGAAAAGCAAAACATGCTCGCTTGAAGGTTTCCATACAGGACAATGCAGCATAAAGTTATCAGTCACTATTTAAGGGTTACTGGTCACCATTTGCATGACAGTATATGGAATGTTTTCCAAGATCTTGGGCAAGACAAGATTCTTCCCAAAAGAAATTCCTTTTTGAATTGATGCTAGGATTCCATGAGTGGTATAAAATAGTGGAAAGGACCCCATATAAGAGGAAGTGGTAGTGAGCTCAAGCCTGAACATCATGATTAGGGTCGTCTTACATAACTTTAGTTGTCTAAAGGTTACTTGTCTCATAAACTATTCTTCTGGACTCCTTTTACGGCTCAGGGAGGGGAGATAGGACCTACAGACAGGAAATACTTCTAGGTGTTTTAGACAGCTATTTTGGGGATAAATCATCAGATGGGTGAATCTAGATAACTGAATTAGAAAACTAGTATTTTGAAGTCTAAAGATATTTAAGGTGGTTATAGAAGATGTATATACTCATATATTTATGTGAAAGTGACAGAAGAGAGGTTTTGGACTATGTATCCTTGAAGATGTTCAAAAGCTGACTGGATGAGTCCTAAGAAGTCTGATTTAGCTTTGAACTTAACCCTCCCTTGAGCAGGTGGTTAGACTAGATGGCCTCCATAGGGCCTTCCTAACCTAAGTGATTTTACAGTTCAATGAATTCCACCCTGATGCTTAATTTCCATTCTTCCTTTGATAATTATAAAATCTAAGAGTTAGGTAATAATACCTGCAGGCCGTCTTCTGTACTTCTGCTTTGAAAAGTTTAGAGTTGCCCTATTCAATATGAATAATTGTTTTTGTTATTCTCTTGTATCATATCCATGTGTGCAGAATTTTAAGAAAGATGTTGGTGGAAAATAACTGAGATAGGGCCAGAAGGATTTATTAGGGTAAATTTCACTTGCTGAATAATCTACTCACCTTATACTCTAACGATGTTTCAATCAAATCTAGAAGTTGGAAGCCTAATGGAAAATTTTCCAAAGATCTGTTAAGTAATGCCATTCTTGTGAGATAAAAGCATTTTTGTTACAAATAGTGTGTTTCTACTTTTTTTAGATCTTGTTTTTGCAATGCATACCATCTCTTTTCTTTCTCCTTCCACTATTTTGAAATAATTCCCCTCATATGTTGCTTGTGCTTTATTCAGTTGGTTGTATTTTTTTCTTTTCCCCTTAGTTGGTGTTTCTGTGACCCAGCTACAAGAGCTTCTGAACTTCTCTCAGCATTCACTTGGTGAGTAACCTTTTTTGCTATCAGGTTATTATCATCCAAGGTCCATTACTGTAGTTTCACTTTGGTGTTCCTCCCTTTGCCCAGACTTCTTCTCCCATCCTTAAGGTATATCCTTCCTCATTTTGAAGACAACATGGCAATAACTCAGCTGGTCTTCCTTCTTAATCTAGTTTTCTTCTTTCTTTCTGATCTCTCCTACTCAAAGTCTAAAGAAATTATGTCTCTATTTTCACAAGCTCCTAACAGAGCAAAACTGGCTGATACATCAAGTTTCAAGTGTTTATTATTTTTAATGACTAATAAAACTTGTAAGCGTGCTACTGATGCTCTGGTGGTACTAAACATCATATGAGACTTGTCAGGACTGAACCCTTCAGGTCAGCATTTTCTGATTTAGTAGTTGAAGATGAACCTTTGTGGATATAGCTGCAGCACCAATAAAACCCTACATGAGCAAACAGATGTGCATAAGTAAGAATTATAATAGACACATCTGAGTTTTAATAAAGTGGTTTAGATCAGGCTGAGGAGTTGTACTACAGTGTTAGCATCTGAAGAGGACTAATACACAGAGATGGGTACATAGCACGTGCAAGGAACCACAACATAAGTGATAGCCATGTGATGGACTAGCCACCCAGGTAGTCAGTCCCTCAGACCCTTTCAATGTCACAGAAAAGTGGACAACTGAAACCACTAATTTTTATTATCATTTTCATGGAGGTAAGTAGCTATTCCTCGTACTCTTATTAAACCTGTGTGTTACAGAAGTATGTTTTCTCCTCTGGCGCCCCTCAAATAGTCCACTCAAGCCTAATACTCTGGAGTTTTGCTAGTGAGAGTGAAGATGCTGTCAAGTCCAAAGTTCAGCAGTTTTGAAAAATGTCAGTGTAAGAAATCCACTTTCTCTTTATAAGTTTCCGATATGTTTCCAAAATTCATATTCAAAATAATTAATACTAAAAAGCTTTCACAACTATTCTAAAATGAATGTTTTCATTTATGGTTTTGGATGGTGGGAGAAATAATAAGATGGAAAAAATATTCCTTTGTAGTAACATTTGTTTTATAAAAGTAAACAAATAAAATATTCCTAAAGTACTTAGCCATCAGTATTTGAAGGCCTGTGGCAACATCTGAAAGACAAAAAAAGAAATAATTGATTAGTGGATTTTGTTTGATCTGCTCAGGGATCAAAGGGACAAATACTGTCTACAGGGATGAAAGGGTGGAGAACTGCTCTCCATACTGCTTCGGTTATCTGGGTATTCATATGTTCTTGCTGTATGTTAGACGTGCCTGTACCTGACCCTCTGTCATGCTTGAGGAAAAGAAAAAAAAGTAGGTATACTCTGCTGCAATTCTGAAAGGTTTCTCGCTAATCAGACCTGAAAAATTCCTGTAAGATGGAATACTGAGTCTGGGTTTTGGTTTGTAAGCAGTATTGACTTTAATTGTCCAGAACATAATAGCGGCTCTAATTTTTTGAAAAAATAATGCATGTGTTTAATTTCAAGCACGGGAATGTATTGAGGATGAAAACCACCTAAGTGCCTGATATGTTGATCATACATCTAAATCCTAAATGACAAACATTGTGTGCTTGTGGGCCCACACCCCACACATCAATGTCTTTCCTGGACTGGGGAGACCAGGATGGGACAGAGAAGTCGAGATGCGGTCACCAAAGTACCAAACAAGAGAGGAGGAAGGCGTTTTTACTGTTATTTTCTTGGTTTATTTGTGTGTGTTTTTTTTTTTTTTCAAATGAGGAGGGAGGGATGGGGGATGGGAAAGAAGGGCTCACACCACCCATGGCAGTCAACACAATAATTGTTGATGCCAGGAGATGGAACGGGTGAGCCCTCAGGACGGCCAGGCTCGGAGGCTGGGCCTCCCAGCTAATGGCAGGTGCGGCGGCTGGGCCAGGCACTCCAGTGACGCTGCTGCCGTGGCGTCATGGAGGGGAGCCCTGGCACGGTGTAGTGCCAGGGGAGCCATGCTGGAGGTGGATCCACTTCCATCAGTTCTTCTTGATCTTCGGGTGGACCCACCTCCACGGGCTCCGCACCATCAGCCACATGGTCCACCCACTTTGCTCTTGGACCTCTTGTTTCCAGGCTTCCTTGGAACCCGAGGGCCTCGAAGCTCAGCGAATTGTGGGCCAGCCACCAGGGTCCCTGTATTTACAACAATTTGGAACAATTGGCAGCAAGGTGGCTTGTCACAGCAGGAGGGCACTGTGATGGGGATGCACATGGCCAAATATGGCTGTTCTGGGAGTTGGGGGGCCTGTGGCCTGAAAGATGGCCTCATATGGGAGAAGGAGGAAGGTTGGGAGGGCTGAGGGCCCCCTTCCTGGGGATCGCTCCCCTGTGTCCTTCTGATGCCCCTTGGGCACAGGGGCTGCCTCCACCTCCCCTCGTGTGCCTGGGCTCCAGCTCCCTCCCCATCCCGTGCCTGGGCTCCCCTGGACGAGATGGTGGCAATGGTGTTCCAGGAGGTCGGGGGTCCTCAGTGACCCCCCACAGACCCAGCTCCCTGCAAGTGGCGTAGCCCCCCGTGCCCAACAGTGGCTGTGAGGGGGCGAAGCATCCAGACATTATATGGGATTTAAAAAGTAGAAAATATCAAAATTGACAAAGAAGTCTTAATCTTGAGAACAAATATTTAACCAGTCATGGTTTTTCATAATGCCTGTAATACATTACGCTTGTTTGCATACAAGAATGTTTTGACCTGTTTCAAGTAGTCAGGCATCTCATTTTTATTCAGACCTATATGGAGTTTTAGATAAACCTGCAAGAATGTGCTTTCACACAGTAAATTTTTTAAAGAAACCCTTTGGTATTCTGGAGTAAATGTATTTATTTACCAGTATGTGCAACAACTGATTTTTGTATTTTCACATAATTTACCTTGCATATGTCATAGAGGTTCTGGTGTTTGTCAATACATAACATTGTGCAGAAATATTAAACTTAGTTTGTTTGAAACAACTATGAATTCAAAACAGAACACACAGCCATAGAAAGTTATACTATCAGGCCTGATTTTACCAGATCTGTAGTCATTTTCAGCCTGTAAGTTTTCTCAAACTGTGAGCTCAAAGACTTGAAATTGGTACACGCTGTAGAAAACTCCTCTTACCCATTTTCCTGAAGAGGACAGCGAGATTCCTGATGAACGCAGGCCGAGCAGACGCCCAGTTGTTTGCTGCCTTAGGTCCCTCCCGCCCGATGATCCTGTCCTGTTCCTGCTACCTCAGTGCTGTTGGCGGTGAGCTAAACCAACTCTTTCCAAGTCTGGCTGTTGTTAAGGACTGAATTTTTGGCCTGCTCATTTCTACCAAAATTAGTCTGGAGAATGGTCAGAGAAACTTGGGATGTAGTTCAGTAAGGACAAGAGCAAAGAACTATACTTAGGCAGGAATGATCAACTGCACAATTACAAAACCCACCAAGCTTCAAATGTGTAAAAAGCTACTGGAAAGCAGAAGAGAAGCATCTCTGCTCCCTATCTCTGATAGACAGAACTGATTCAAACCGCGGTCAGGTTAGACATCAGAAAATTCTCTGCCTGCAAGGCTAGTGAACAGACCTTTTTATCCGAGAAACTTTCAGTGACAGGAGACACGCAGTTTCCTCTGCCAGGAACAATGTATGTTTGGGTAATCTTGCATTTTGACAGGTGGTTGATCACAACAGTAATTAGCAGCAGAGAGGAGGAGTGGGCTCTGGGCACTATCTACGCCATCCTGGGAAGATCAACTGAGGAAAATGAGCATATTGTCAGGTGCCTGTTTGCTCTCTAGGAATCTGTGTCCCCCCTGAAAACTGGTGAAGCTCCAAAGCTGAGAAAAATCATTTGACTAGACCAACCTTTCCAGCTGTATTTGTACACGGGATGCTCAGTCTGTCTGATCTGATGTTGCATTCATTTGCTTTGAAATATGTGGCTGGTATAAAACCATTGAAAAATAGATCATTTTCTAACTCTTACCTGGGTTCCCTTGTTCAGTGTTTGTGATACATGAGGTTAGAAACAATATTTTTATTAGGATGTG
The DNA here is from genome assembly GCF_964195595.1 of Calonectris borealis. NCBI lineage: Eukaryota > Metazoa > Chordata > Aves > Procellariiformes > Procellariidae > Calonectris > Calonectris borealis. The sequence goes on along the minus strand of NC_134325.1, from coordinate 7,056,909 downwards.
CAAGTAAAAATCATTTAAATAGAGGATTATTGCACTACATTGTTCCGTGACCTCAAAGTTAATCATAATTTTCTGACCTTGAATGTTTATAGGGATGGGGCATCTATGACCTCCCTGGGCAATCTGTTCCAGTGTTTCACTACCCTCATTGTAAAAAATCTCTTCCTTATATCTAATCTATAAATACCCTCTTTCAGTTTAAAACCATTACTCCTTGTCCTATCACTACAGGCCCTACTAAAAAGTCTGTCCCCATCTTTCTTATAAGCCCTCTTTAAGTACTGAAAGGCTGCAATAAGGTCTCCCCGAAGCCTTCTCTTCTCCAGGCTGAATAACCCCAACTCTCTCAGCCTGTCCTCATAGGAGAGGAATTCCATCCCCCTGATCATTTTTGTGGCCCTCCTCTGGACCCGCTCCAACAGGTCCATGTCTTTCTTGTGCTGAAGGCTCCAGACCTGGACGCAGGACTGCAGGTGAGGTCTCACCAGAGCAGAGGAGAGGGGCAGAATCACCTCCCTCGACCTGCTGGCCACGCTGCTTTTGATGCGGCCCAGCATACGGTTGGCCTTCTGGGCTGCGAGCGCACATTGCTGGCTCATGTCCAGCTTTTCATCCACCAGTACCCCCAAGTCCTTCTCGGCAGGGCTGTTCTCAATCCCTTCATCCCCCAGCCTGTATTGATACTGGGGGTTGCCCCAACCCAGGTGCAGGAGTCTACACTTGGGCTTGTAGATCTTCATGAGGTTTACACAGGCCCACTTCTTGAGCCTGCCAAGGTCCCTGTGCACGGCATCCCTTCCCTCAAGAGTATCAACTGCACCAGTGAGCGTGGTGTCATCCACAAACTTGCTGAGGGTGCACTCAATCCCACTGTCTATGTCATTAATAAAGGCATTGAACAGTATCAGTCCTGATACAGACCCCTGAAGGACACCACTTGTTACTGATCTCCATTTGGACATTGAGCCATTGACTGCGTATTAAGCCTGGAACAGGCTCACGCTGGCACATGGAGAGGGTGAAACAAAGCAGATACAAGCCACAAGTTGTGGAGGAGAGGAGACATTACATATTTTCATGGCAGTGATGGAGTATAGCCTCAATTTATGAAACTTATTTTCAAAGTGCAGCTTAATATGTTTTAAGTTCTGAGCCCCAGCTCCAGGCTGTATGAATGAAGGATTTATCCAGCTGTTCTACAGCCATTTCGTTACTCTTCTGTGTCACACTGGTAACTTGAGAAGAAGGAAAAAATTTGTACGTATTCCATATGTGTTTTTATCTATGTGTTCACATGTACATGCACAAAGCATGCTCCATTTGTATTTTGTTTCTTCACCTATTTCTCAAGAATTATTTCTTCATTTTATCCTTCATATACTGAAAACTCATGACAGCTGTTTTTGTCCTTTTCTCTTGTCCTATATTTGGGATACTGTCCCCTTCACCTTTGACTTTTAAGTCTTCTAGTTTTTCAGCAATTCCAAGTAATTCCACTATAGTTCCAAGTTTACCCATGCTGAAATAAAAGCCTTCCCAAGCAAGATCATTACATTAGCCCCAGCATGACCATGGTACACATTTGTTTTAAAAAAGACATACCACAATTGTTTCTTTTAAAAATAACTAATTTCAAACACATTCACTTTCGTTCTACAGCAGGGATTGCTTTATAACACATTACAGAACTCTAACATTTTTGACAGTACTTCTATTTATTCCAGAACTGCTCATTTATCTGGTCATATAATGAAACAATATTGGCCAGGTATAGGAGCCCAGGTTAGACAGAGGCCAAGTCTTTCAGACTCTTGTAAAGATGAGGGCCAGAAAACACACTTGAAAAGACACTTTGTTCTACACGTAACATTTCAGTTCCAACACGGTTCTTTCAACATGGTCCGATTTGAATCCTGTTGCAAAGCCTGTTTCAAATTGTGACGTTGGCCAGGCTATTCAGTTAAGTAAATGTAGTATCCAACTTCCACTGTTGCTTTACAGTTGAATTTTTAGAATACTTCACCAAATCCATGACAGTCGTTTGGTCCCTTTCTTAATATTTAAGCCAGAGATTGGAGCCTGAAACTGTGAGAACAAGGACAGTCATTCCTACTGGCTGTTAACTAAAGTACACTGTCTGGTAGTGTGGAAGACCTTTGGTACCTCTACTGGTATCTTGCCCAAAGGCTGAGTAGAAAGAATTGGAAAGAGGTCAGTCAGCCATATGTCATGTACAGATCCTAATATATCTGGAGAATCTTTATAAATGGAGCAAAGTATAATAAGGACAAATGCATTCAAATTCAACTTAATTAGGATGCCCAAAAACATGTAATCCCCACCCTTTATGGTACCTCACCATGTTACAGGTTGCTTTCATTTACAAGTCATTGGAAACACATTATTTATGTAGTTTTAGTTTATACTTTCTCCATACTGAATGAGATCATGAGGGAGACAAGAGAGGTTTGATGATGTTCTGATTTCATGACAATGCCAGTCTTCTCTTTCAGAGTTTTTTTGTAGTTATCCCCAGTTCTGAAACAGAGGTATCATCTTTCCTCTCTGATTAAAGATTTGAGGCTTTGTGAAAATATTTGTTTATTCCTTCGTATACAAATCCTTGCTTGTTGAGCCATGAGCCAAAAACCTACTCTTTACATGTGCTCTGCATAGGATCTGCTTGTTCTGCATAGAAGCTGCCTGAACAGCTGTTTGATGCAGATTGTCAGAGCGCCTCATAAAACTCCCTGGTAGTTGGAAATCAGGAGAAGTCCTAAATGACCCTGGATCAGAACAGTCTTTGCAGATCTCGTAAAAACTTTACCTATTTCTTCTGCTCATAGATAAATAGAGTAATACCTAAAGGTCTGGTCAAAAAGACTTACTAACTTCTCTCACCATATACCAGATTTTGCCAAATATTCTTCTTTTATTAATTCTTAGCTCCTCCAGATTCTCATACAGTGCTAGTAGTCTGTCTTTAAGCTCTTTAAGTGCAGCTCTACTGTTCTGTTCTCTCAGAGGAGCTGACTCACAGATTTTACTAGATTCATTGAAATGTGAATTTGAAGATGTACACGAGAGCACAAGTACTAATTCAGGGACAAAAGGAACATGGGGAAGAGTGTTGTTTTGTTTTTCCCATCCCTAAATCCTCTACTGTACGGTTGGCTAGAAAAACAAAATTAAGAAATTATGCTCTGCCCTCCTATTTTTTTCTAATATTTTATTTTTTATGGGAAATTTTCACTTGATTTTATTCCACAGCAACATTGTATAAAGTGAAGTTTCTGAAGGCTTTGGGTTTTTGTAAGTCCCTGTTTGAGCATACATCTAAACAAGGTGTCTGCTTATATTATGTTATTTAATCTTTATCTTCCAAGTAACCAATGATACATGATATATGCTGATTATTGTGTTCATGGTGTCACCATCATCACACTGATGCTCTGGAGACCAGAGCCTTTATCTTCCATGCCTTTCATAAAACTTTGAGAGTCACAATGAAAGTTGAAAAATAGGAAGCATTGTTTATTACTCTTGAAGTATACCTCAAGTATTATGTAGTTCTTAGAACATACCAGGTGAAGAATTGTGTATATCTGTCATCTGATGGGAAGTGAGAGTCAGAGAAGCTGATTGGCTTACAAAAGAAACATTGTTGATTGTACTAAATTTACCCATAGCATCCAAAAATCATTTTCTCTTGTTCTTTTTCACCTGTAACCAGTGATCCTGGCCCTTCATTGTGACTGAGAACAATTAAATAAAGCTCTCCCATGATATCCTCCTCTTCGCATTCTTCTGTCTCTCCTTGCTCTCTACATTATTTCTATGGAAGTTTCATAGTAACTGTAAAGTAGCCAAGAGCTTCAGAAACTCCTACTCACAGAGTCAGAGGTATCACATCTGAGATTCATCAGCTTAATGTTTCTCTCTGTGGACAACAAATACCTGATGTGAGTATTTGCATTGACCTAAACTCATGTGTTAATTCCATGGTGGAAATAAAAAGCCACTTAAAAGAAGACTGCTCTTTCAGAATTTTACACAGCCATATGACAGGCAGAAAAATGGCCCTTTGAGTACTGTGTGCAGTTTTGGGTGCATCAATATAAGAAGGACATCAAACTATTAGTGTGTCCAGAGGAAGGCAAGATGGTGAAAGATCTCAAGGGCAAGACTTATGAGGAGCAGTTGAGGTCACTTAGTTTCTTCAGCTTAGAGAAGAGAAGGCTGAGGGGTGACCTCATCGCAGTCTACAACTTCCTCAAGAGAGGCAATGGAGGGGGAGGTGCTGATCTCCTCTTTCTGGTGACCAGCGATAGGACACGAGGAAATGGTATGAAGCTGCATCAGGGGAAGTTCAGATTGGATATTAGAAAAAGGTTCCTCACTGAGAGGGTGGTTTGGTCACTGGAACAGGCTCTCCATGAAGTGGTCATGGCACCAAGCCAGTTAGAGTTCAGGGAGTGTATGGACGATGCTCTTAGTCATATGGTTTACTTTTAGGTAGTCCTGCAAGGAGCAAGGAGTTGGACTTATTAATCCTTATGGGTCCCTTCCAAAAATACCTTTACCATTGTTATAAATATATATCTAATTTCCACTGAATTAAATGAGTTGATAGAGAAGAGGAGGTTCTTGCCATTGTTCAACGAGAACTCTCAACTAGAAATTAAAATCTGTCCAGTAAAATACATCTTCTTTTTCTGGATGGGGCATAATTTGTTATAAGGGGAACAAGATTTGAAGTACTTTTATTTAGGAGACAGTCCCTTCTCCTGTTGGGAAGTTTTAATTTGAATTTTGCTGGGTTTGCCTCATCTCAATCTCTCAAAAGTTGAGTAACAGGCTTTAAATTTTGTCTGTGAAGATTTGAGTAGATGGAGACAACATCTGTAAGTTTTGAAGCAAGTCATAAGGGGTTAACATGAGATGTGAAAAAGATAAATCATTCAACTCCAGTAAAATCTTGTAGGAAGGATTTGAAAAAAATTGTAGATAAAATATGATTTATTAGATTCAGGTAGCTGATACCTAGTTTTCCAAACCAAAATGTTTTTAACCTAATACTCAGATAAAATTCAAATATTAGTAATGATAGAATGATTCATATTGTAGTCAGAAGCAGTATGTTACATTTGAGTATATGCTGTGGTTTGAATGTTGTTTATTTTTATGTTTTATTGTAGTATTGTCTTTTATTTTGCAAACCCATGAAACCTGCAAAGCAATAAGGCACAGTCTTTACCGTTCTCTAATTAAGGACAAAAATAGAACACCTCATCTAAAGTGGAAGTTCATTACTCATAACTAAGCTCTAAAGTATTTATCACTGGTCAGAAAAAAATGTAGCTGCTCTGCACTTTTGACCCTTCAGTGGTAGTTTACTGCATAAGTTGTTTATTCACTGAAAATATTTATGCAAGGGATAGGAGTAGAATAGAGGCTGATCAGAAACTTTGTGATGGAATAAGGGTAAATCTCGTTCTTTCTCCGAAGTATTTGTGAAGTAAGAAAAATTCGGATTTGTTTCATCCTTTCAACCAATCTACAGCTGTCCTTTGCCACCTTCCCCTCTAGTCTTTTTAAGCATGCAAACACCACATATCACGTTGGGTATTCTTAGCAAGGTCTTCATCCTTTGTTGATTAGGAATAGCTAGCCCTAATGCTAAGCCTCTGCCGATACACAGGAGAATATTCTGTTTTATTTAAAATTCACATACCTTCTACTGTAGCTTGTTAAGCTCCATCCATAAACTTTTGGGGTTTTTTTTGCAATCTTCAAACAAACATCACAATGAACTCCTTATTTCTGAGCCCTGTAGAAATCTCAGTAGGATACACAGGAATTTGCCTTTAATTAGAGCTTCTAATAGAAATGTCAGAAAGGGATGCCGCTACCTTAAAGCATAACAGAAAATTAATGTTTTTTTAACTGCCATGTTTCTCAATAACAGTCTCTTTTTTATGTTGAAAGACCATGTAAATCAGGCCACATCACCAGGAAAAGAAAGGAACTCCAATGTTACTCTCAGATAGAGTCAACTTAAAACAAACTTTTTCTATATTACTTTTTTCTGGGTTTAGGTTGAAGTTGTAACTTTTGGGAAGTAGCAAGAGTGCTACTTAGTACATATTAAATACAAAGTTCCAAATTATCTGCTTGCATTTTTAATGCAACCTCTAAGTGGATATCAAAAATAGCACCCATTTTCATTTGCTACCTTGCCATAGTTTTAATGTTAGCATCATATCCTAAGGTCTTTCTTCTACCTGCCTGCTAGTCTTCCAGCTCTTTTTCTTCTCACTGTTTGATGTCATCTGGCAGGGAACATAGGGAAATACTCCTGTGTTTGTGTAATTAAGCAAATCATGCACATATTCCGCACTCGTGTATTGATAGACTTATTAAAATGGGAAAACTTGGAAATACATTATACTGCATAAAACATCTGAATTTTGATGTTATCAAACTTCTATCACACTGTAATACCCAGGGAACTTTCATTGCCTAAGAAAAATGGGAGATGTCTCTCAAGAGCATTAGCAAATTACCTGATTGTTTTGTTGTCGTAGATTGATTTTTATTTATGCATCACAGACCAATTTTCAGTCCAAGCTTCCAGCTTTTACATCTGTAATCCTATCTTATTTTTCCTGGCAATTTATTAGTAGTGTGAAATTGTGGACACAATTCTCTGCGGGTGAAAAATTGCACCTACTAAAGAGCAGGTTTGAGAATCAAGCTTCTGTATGTATTGATTACTATAGAGCACAATGTAGTATAATAGGTGAGAACGAACCATGGTTATAAAGATCAAGTCTATTGTAGGTACAAAAGCTATTTTATGTACATTAAAGAGCTTTGATTATTTAAAGGCATTTGCGCTGTTGGTTATTTTACACAGGTTATTTACACTGTTGATTAAATTGCTTACAAAGCAGTCAGATTTCCATACACAAGTAGTCTTACAGAAATATTATGCAGCCAGCAATTTGCCAGTTGTCTGTTGACAAAGACAGAGAGTAAGCCACTTACTACTGTTTTTATACAATGAATCATTTTTGTAAAACCGGAGTAGTCTAATGAAAATTCAAATGTATTGCTTTTCCCGATTCAAAAAGAAATCCAAGCACTTCATATACTCTGCAAATAAGCCTCATTTCCCACAGTGTATCAACTAACAAGCAATTTCAGTTCTACATGCAGATTTTAAATAAAATTCTCAAAATTTAAACAGGTAGTTTCATTTTACTTCCATAAACAGATACTTTCAAAATATTTAGACATCTGGCTATATTACTGTTCAAACTGTTTGTTCTAAAACATAAATAGGTATCTCAGTGTTTGAATTAGCACCTGATGTCTTTCTCATTTAAGGGGAAAACATAAAAAAAAATTGGGATAACTACAGTCAGGACCAATGCTTACACAGCATGTCGGCATCTTTTATTGTGTCTTAATTATTAGACTACTTAGAGGGGAACTGTGGGTAGACTGGCTCTACAGGAGAGGTGAAGTGCCTGGTCTCAGTGGAGTTACTAGTTGCTTTGCTCAGGGTTTCGCCAGGGGTTCTGTGCTCAGCTAACATAATCCAGAGCAGTGCCACTGTGGAGGAAGGTGTCTCAGAACTAGAAACAAGAGCATAAAATGACTAACCTTACAGAACGGTTCTTGCCCCTTTGCATGCCACAGTGCTTACCAGGGTACCACGTGTCAGACCCATGTATAGGACTGAGCCCGGCTAATTTTCTCTTTTACAGCATTCTAGATATTGACACTTTATTGCCACTACTGCCTCTATAAATGTGTAGGATCTTTTGAACATCTGGTATGCCCTGTTGCTACAGAACACTTTGGGATGATTGTCTTCCCTACTCACCACTGTCACCACACCATGCCATTTCCACCTGTCTGTGTGGTGCATGTCTGGTTTGTTACATGTAGTGCACACATCTGACATATTGCATATTTAGTTATTTGACTTATTACAAGCTGCAAATGTTTTCTAATAGGTAAGTATTTATACCTAAAATTATATTCTCTTTTTTGCACTATATATTTAGAATGTAGTCCAGTTCTCTGTGAAGTTAATGGAAACTGGATCAGGTCCTGATCATCAACATTTTTTCATGTGCCAGTTGGCAGAAATATTAAATATAATCAGATTTCAACCATATTTATGTATTAGTGAATTGGAAAAGATTTATGGTATATTAAGAAAATAAATTTGTAAAGGAGTAGAAATTTCATGTTTAATTTGATCTACTTCCAAAAGAAAAAAATCTGTCTGAAAAGAATTGTGTACTCAAAATTATTATTTTTAAAATTTTCTCTTTCCCAATATGCTTTCTGTAATTTACTGTATATTGTGAGAAATCATTCTTTTCTCTCAGTTTCACAAGGTCTTTCACACAGCATAAGAGAATACAAAGACTTTGAAAAGTGGTTATAGGATGTTTGAAACATGATTGCAAGCCCACAGAAACTGGCACAAGCATTCAGACATAGATACAATACTTGAAACTACTTTTGAATCAGTAATGGGAATTGATTGGATTATCAATTGAATGTGCCTTTTTTTAAAAAAAAAGTTGTATACATCCAGTAGTTCATTTTAAATGAACTTGCTTCATCACTTGCACGACACTACTTCAGTCTTTGGCAAAATTTGCAATGAAATAGAGCTGTATTTTCAACCAATATATATAGTATGTATCATATATATAAAATGCATATAGTATATAGTGTGCGTATATAGAGAGAGTACGTATTTGTCCTCAGAAAGATTAGCTTATGGGAAAAGTAATTTTGATTTTAAGATCAATTAATAACTTGTAAGAAATAAAAGAGTATCTACTGTTAAGGATATGCATTTCCACTCATAAAACCATAGGCCTCCACAAAGTGATGGAGAATGAAATACACTTGCTAAGCAATGAAATTTCAGTTAAACACAGCATGTAAACAGAATTGCATTCCTGCCCAGCAAATCAATTAAACATGTGCCGAAATTAAGTAGATGCTCTAGTATTTTGCTGAATCAAGGTCCCTGTAAAGAATTACTGCTCTGGATGAATAGCACGTTGTTTCCTGGCAAGGGTTGAATTGCAATTCAACTATCTGCAAACTTAGAGATTGTCTTTTTAAAAAGAAATTAGGTCACATCATTTTTTTGTGATAAAGAATAGAGGTGTAGTCTGTTTTTTTTAGAAAAAAGTAGTCAATAGATACTCATGTTTTTCTAAACGCATTACATACTGGTTGGTTGTTGCTGTTCACTGTAGACAATGCTATTGGTTAAGCCAATATACGGTCTTTTTTTATTTATGTATGTAATATATATATAATACAATATCCATTACATCATTCTTTTATCTAACTTCAGATATATTAGCATAGAATATCAAAAATTAAAATGATAGCTGGAATCTTTTTATCATAACTAGAACTGTGAAAAAACACATGATGAACTGTGTGCCTTACAGGAAGAAATATATAATAATAGCTGCTGCATGTGCAGAGAGGAAATGAACTTGAGCATTGTCATCAAGAGACTGTGGCCATGTGCTCAGCTTGACTTTTCATTTTTCAGAAATAAGGATCAAGGAAGTTGTGTATTCATTATTTATTATCGGGATTCTTCAGATCCTGCCCCCTGAAAGACCACATGGTTCTTTGACCACCCTAAATCTACCTTTTAGAGATATTTGTGTACCTTGGGATTTGTTCATTTTGTGGGTAATGAGTGGTGTGTGTCATTGAAATATTGAAAGCTGGTGTACTCTGTGCTGTTCTGTGTATTTCAGAAGGTTGCATGGTTTATCTATTATTGACTTTTAGTCCTAGAAACAGCACTAAAATGGCTTAAAGAGGAAAAAAATTCTGCTTGAAAAAGTTAAAAAGATAATTTTGGAAAATGTAAATAATCAGCCTTTATTTCTTTTTACAAAAAAAAAAAAAAATATCCCACAAAAGTACTCTGGCTTGTGCTTTCAAGGTCAAATCAGGAGAGCAAAGGTTTTCTGAAATGTATGTATTCTAGTAAATTTTTCAATTATTCTTTTTCATTTTTAAAATTAAGATTATTCCTGCTCATTTCTTGTTCTTGGATTTTGTAAAACAGCAGCAAACTATATAATGCACTGTATATTTTTAAGAGGGAAGTATTATTATTTAGATGTTTAGCTTGAGAATATTTATCACTACTATTGAAGACGTGCGTTTTCTATCAACCCTATATCAGCCCCCCTATACGTACCAATCAAGGGTGTGTATATGTCTTTCAATTAACTTTACCTGAACTACTAGCAATAAGGAGAAGTCTGTGTCAATGTTTGTAGTAATTTGTGCACAAAAATGAGTAGGGTGAAAGATCCTGGATTCCTAGGTTAATTCATGCAACATGTGTGATTTTACAAACATCTGTAATGGTGGTGCTCCTTTATTGTGCCCAAATATAAAGCTGTCTTTTAACAGAATCAAGAAATAGGTATTATATCTCTGTCCTTAAGATTGCAGGTCAACATGATACTGTCTTTGATAGACAAGCCAGTTTAAGAGGAGCCTGCCTGTATCTACAGCCAGTACAGCTTGTGGCCTTCACAGTGGGCTGCTACAGCTGTTTGAAGGACAGTGACACAAACATGGGCCATTGAAATGACCCAGGCTAAAACTAACCTATTTTGCAGGTTTATTTTTAATCCAGGTCACACCTGAGATTGATTGATCAATCTATCTATTCGTGTATCAAATATATATAAGAGGAAGTATGTACGTGTTGTATGTATTTTGTAACAGATGTTTGTACCTATATGAAAAGTTCTATGTCAGAAGATAAGCACTACCGGCTTCCACAGAAATATTGGGAATGAGAAAGCCCTCAGCATCTCTGGAAAGAGTTTAAGGCCTAGAAGATACGAAGTCTCATATGTCTAATATAAAAATTGCTCTGAAAATTTTCTAATAACATTAGTGATTTTTAAGGCAATACTTTTTAGTCATTCTCAACATATCACTTGGCTAGTAGAATCCCTCTGTGGTTCATCATGAAAATTAATTCTTTCATAAACCCCCAAAACTAATGTAAATCATCTGCCAGAAGAAAATGGCTTTTATGTTAGCCATTTGTGCTTTGCAACAGCATAGAAACACCTATCTGAACAGTGTTGCTTTCAACGTATCTGTTGCTTATTTGCTTTGATACTGTGGTAGCAACATTTCAGTAGAGTCTACAGAAAAAAGTCTCATTTGTAGCTGCCTAAGAAATACTTAATTTACTTTTTAATGAAGTTCATTACTTAAGACTTTGTATGGTACAGTATTGCTGGGAGCTGGAACCTGACCCCACTTTGCCTTTTCTTTCTTCACATATTTGCTTTTATCATGTCAGTTTTACTCAAGTGACACTGAAATATGGAGATTTTTCCCATCTTTTTTTTTTTTTTTTCCAGAAGGAACTTATCAGTTGCAAGGCCTAGATTGTGAATGCGAGCTTTGATCTTAACAGCCCCAGTGCCTTTCTTTTTTATTTGGGGCATTAAGTTCAATTACATATTCAAAGTATCTGTTCAGTGCTTTTGCTAGAATTTTTCAATAATTAAAATAACTGAGCTTTTTTTAAGTACTTGTTCCTCAGTGTTTCAATCTTAGTAGAGATGTGACTCAGACCAAATCCTGTTCTTTCTATCAATTTCACTGATTTTAAATCTCTATATTGGTATTCTCAGGCCAGTGTAGCATGTTTCAAAAGCAGTACTTTAAGAAGTTGCCTGAAAACACATCAGCCAAAAGACTGTTTACTGTCTTTTGTTTTGTACTGAATAAAATTATACACTAATAAAGAACTGTGATTTAGAAATTTTTACTCCATGAAAAATATGTTAAGTTCACCCTGATGCTTACTGACCAGTGTAATGAGAAGCAAGCCATAAGTTTTTCAGTGTTTCAAAGGTCTTGTGCTTTATGGAAAAACAATTGCTTCATATGTTTTAAGAGATGGGAAAAAAACAAAATATCAAGATCATTTGAACTGAATGGTCACATATAAGTCCAGATTTAAAAACCGCATTTGTCCACTAAACCTTTTAACAGGATTTTTGTGATCCATTCACAGAGTTCCCTTACTACGATAAGATAGCTTATTTTAAAAAGAAATTTCAAAGCAGATGGAAGAGCTGTGTGAATCTGGAGATATTCTGTTTCCACTTCAAGCTCTCCAAGCAAACTCAAAGCCTAGCCAGTTTGCCTCCAGAGTTCCCAGTTAGGAAAACAAGATCTTGAAAAAATTGTCTCCTGTTGTTATAGCCAGACAGATATTTTTTAAACTTAGAAAAGATTGTCAAGCTTCATTTAAATCCTTCAGGAAAATAAAAAGAACACAGGGAAAAAGTTGAAATAGTCACAGGAAAAACAAAGAAACAAACCCACTTAAGGGTAGTAGTGCTGGTAGAATAGCCACCAGAGTCTGAAACAAAGGATTTTCTAAAATTACTGTTGCTGTTGTTGCTGCCAATGGGCTTGACCTTTATTTGCTCATATTTTCCCATGCTGTATCTTTACAAATCTTTTCCAGCCTTTGCTACTTCTTCTAGACTTTTGAAAAACACCATGTTTCTGGCTTTTTTGTACTATAAACCTTTTCAACCACATATAATTTTAAAATGTGTCTGATTTTCACATGTCCCAGGCCAAGAGGCAAACAGCCATACTTCCATTAAATACTACCATGTTCAGTAAATAGCGCTTTGGCGATCAGTATAAGTACTATACTGTTGACAGGGTAGAAGAATCTGACCATAAATGAACAGGGTTAGAATATGTAGAGAGCCTGAAAGATGCATGAGTTCAGACTGTACCGAGAAAAATTAGAGATGAGTCAGAAGTGGAACATTCCACTGACACCCACTAGTCCCAATTTCAATGAGTCTGTCAGAATGAGTACCTGAACATGAATTCCATGTTTCTTCTTGGTTTGGGAAAAAACCAAAATCCTACTGATGAGGTTTCACAAAGCCAAACCCCTGACTTCCTCAGCTTATTTTCCATGAAAAAACTATAATTTGGAAACTACTGTTATGTCTAGCGTAAGCAGGTGAATATACAATTGTAACTAGTAAATCAGGAAGCCAGGCATGCAACACAGAAGTGAAAGCATTTTGAAAGGATGAGATAATACATTTAACAACTTCTTAATTGAAAAGCAATGTTTTTGTCACTACAGAACAAGAGCGTTTCAGCTAATATACCATGAATTAATCTGACTACCCATCCTATGATATTGTATGAGTCCTTTCCATGCCTTTAGAGTGACTGTTTTAAGTAAGTTGTTGTAAGTTCTACAGTGATTCTATATTTTTAAGAAGTATAGGGGTTAAAATTATCTTGGCAGGAGAGTACAAAGAAAGTGCTGTTTGCTTATATCCCAAGGATGTGTAGTGGCATCAACAGGGAAGGATGCAATGGCAACAGCTTTTAGGACATCAAAAGTGTCAGCATCAGAAACAGCAGGAGCATGAGCAGACTGTGCTGATGGTGCTTCTTTCTTGCTCTGCCATTAGAAAGTTGACATGTGCCAATAGTTATCACAAAGTGGAATCCAAATTACCGTAGTTATTTCCAGTCCTAAGTTTCAGGAAAGAGTTGCCCAGTATTGACATAGGCTGGAACACATCTTTCTGGTTACTAGATCAGAGCCTCAGCCATCCTGGGTCAACGCAGCAGCAGGGACTTCAGTGGAATGACATCAGTTAATGCCAGTTAATGCTGTGCTCTATGATCACCTACTCTAACACCCTCCAAAGACACAAACTAGGTTCTCTTCCAGCCAGAATCAGAGAATAGCATGGTAACAGCTAAAGAGTTCAATCTAACACTCTGCCTTAGATAGAAGGCTTCGAGCTGTGAAAGGCAAAGAGGAAAAGGTATGCAGTTGGCTACTACCTTCTAGGATGAGAGCTAAAATAGGGAACATCCTCTTCCTGTGGAAAGTTGTGTGTAAAAAAGTGATAACTATCTGGGTTATCATTTTGTTTGGAAAAAAAATCCCTAAAATCTTGGGGGGAGTGACTGCAATTAAAAAATAGTTTTTATGTGCTAAACATTGCTTAGATCTCCCCTGAAGAGTCTTGAGAAAATTGTCTTCGATTAATAATTTTGCAAAAAAATTTAATGGTATTCTTTTGCTATTTTAAAAAAGTTTGATTAAATGTTTCTCAACAGTTGTCTTATAAACTTTTATGACTATCTTTAACCTACAGGATGCTTAGGTAACCAAGCAATAACCACGATACTGCAGTTTAACTAGGTATCTCACAGTAGACTGCATACTTTAGCTTGTAGCAAAGAAAAACCAGGTAATATGCTTTAGCTCTTTAACTCTTAGTTAATGCATGGTAACTCAGCAAGACAAAAAAACTACATCTCTGAGCCTCATGCCTTTTTGCATGTAAGTGCTATCACCAGTGAAATTACTTTTGTGATTAGACTGATTCTCTTCAGTGATCTGCATAAGCTGTGGAAGAAGTCAGTGCACAAAACTCTTTGTATATATTTAGTTTCCTCATGCAGTCAACTATGTATATTGATAGCTTGGCCACAATTAAACCAGTGGAACTTAAATAAGAAAACACAGCACTGTAAAAATATAAAGTAACATTTTGGAAGTAGGAAGATTTGCAATTCTGTGATGGCACTACTCAGATAAGAAGTTTCTTAGTAAGGAAGATATTTTTCCATTTCTAGGATTATATTATTTCTACCAGATACAAGCGTCCAAGATTTTTGTCGCAGGTGAAGGATGAAGTAATAAAACAGCAAAAATCAGCACCCTGTTGGGTGACAGATCTGCCTGTTATAAAGTGGCTTTTGCAATAACCTGTAATGTAGTCAGTGGTTGTAGCTGAAGTTTTAAAATCAACAGGCTAATGTGAAACCCTCAAATATCAGCAAAGTCAAAATATTTTTATAATCCCTCTAAATGTCATTGGAATCATACACTTTGTATGGCTAACAAGAATTATTCTGACACCGCGAACTTTTTTGGTAAAAATATATCTGTAGCATTTATAAAACCTTTCAGTGTATATAAACTTTGGGTCTGAACTGATAGCTGAAGATGCAGTTAATATGTATTGGCAATATTTGTGACAAATTCTTGTTACTGGTGTCTTGGTCCTTGGATGGTTTTATTGGCTTCTTCTCATATGCACACGTGCGTGCGCGTGCACACACACTGGAAGTTCAGGTATTATCTGCAGAAGATGATCTTGGCCTACTGGTGAACATAGTCAATATCAATTCTTTTTTTCTCCCAGCTTTCCTCCGTTCAAGTAGAGGGGGAAAAAAAAAAAAAAAGAAAAAGAAAAATCCCTATAGTCAAAATGTTGGCAGGCCTGTCTGTGATTATGTTTTGTCAAATACCTGTAAGATTAATGCAGTAGTAAGAAGGTGATAAGTAAATCTTTTATTTGGACTGGTGGGCTCCCATTTTAAGCCACTTGTAATTCAATAATTTAAGCATTTCTAAATCTTTCTAGCAGAGGCTAGCTGCAAAGCTGTCATTATGAGAGTAATGAGTGGTTTTGTATTATTCAGTGCCCCTCCAATCTCACCTATTAGTAACTCAGAAAAGAGAAAGGAGATACAATAAGCCTTAGGCTTATGTTCAAGTCTGTCCCCAACAAAAGTCTTTCAGTATTTAAAAGCAAATGCAAGAGTAATAGAGGAATAAACCAAAAGCAGATTGTAGTGCAGCAGCACATCTCAAAAACCTTGCTCAGTGACTTTAATAAAGTTCAGCACAGGTTCAATACAAAGGGTTCCCTTGCCCTTGCCCAGATGAATTAGCCTTTCACATTAATTTGGAGAGTGGGAAGGGTGCAGGGCAGCAAGCACACAACAACAGCAGGAAAAACATAAGAAAGATCCTATTCATAAGCAGTGGTGATTGGAAAGAGTGAGACTTTAGTGTTCGATGGGGTTTTGGTTCAGAATTAAAGAGAAAACTCTAACCAGGTCCAGACATACGTTCTAACTTGGGTGCTTTTTTGGAACTGCAGTAAGTTGATGCAGAAACTGAAGTCACTCATTGCTAATGCAATTACAGAAGATTTAACATGAGAGATTATGTATTTGGATAGTCTTTATATAATTTCATCATCTAACTTCACTTTTTTCTGTTATTTCCACAAGGAATAGTGTACATGCAGACAGTTCCATTTAAAAAAAGTAAGGAAATCATGCCTGGCTGACCTTTTTCTTACCTACTCTAAAGACACAAGAATTTGACGCAAATATCACATTTGCACTAACCAAATCAACACTAAATGCTCTGTGAAGTGGATTGAATGTGTTTTTGTAGCTGAATACAGCTTTCTTTGAGTTTCTTTTTGGGGCACATTGCCTTTGGCTAGACTGAGCACAAGTCTTGATGTTTGCCAGGGTATTTTGTGATTCTTGAAGTTCCCTCTGAAGACAGTGTCTAGTCTGTCCACTTCTAAGCAAACAGAAAATAAAAAACCAGGACACACTACATTAAGACCATGAATGTAGCCCACCTCTGAAACAGAAAAAAGTTTACATGGAGTTGGCTGCTGCAATAGCCTTTCTGTGATGTTTGGAATATGAATGTGAGTTTAACAAGATAACTATTTTACTTCCTCAAAAAATAGTAACTGACCTTACACAAAAGTCTCTAAAGCCATTTTAGCCTGGAAACTGACCTTAGAGAGAGTGGTACTTTGTAATTACTAGATTACACTGATTCCTCTAGTGCTGCGTCGGAAGCAGCATTCAAGAACTAGAGTAACAGGAACATCCACACTGAACAGCATTCCTCTGAGCAGTGGTAACCCCCGACTAGTGTATGTCTGTCCAGGCTGTCAACACTTCTGGTTGTCTTTCAGATCAAAAAAGAGGCACATAGGAGGGTCAAACACTGAATGAAGAAAAATACCATGGGGAGCTGTGCTCCTAAATGGATGTGCTGTGCATCTGCATAGCTTTGCTACATGTGATATAGGAAAGTTTGACGTCCCAACCAGTGCTGAGAGGGCAGGGCATGGGGAGGAGGAGAGGGATTTATCAGATGTGGCCCTTTCTTTCTCAATCAGCATAAATCTATGCCTGAATTTTTTGATCTAACAGCCTCCTTTAGGAAGTATGTAAGATTTCTTATAAAGTGAGACCAAAAATGTACACTTGGGTGTTAGCTGTCAAACTGCACTGATTCCCCTCAGATATAATTTGAATATAATTTTGTGGGCCAACTGATGCCATTAGTTGTACCATCACAACTGGTCTTAGATTGTTGCCTTAGTAATATCAGCATCACGGCTCATTATAATGGAGATACCCTTATTAAAGACATTTATCTTTTATTTTCAAACAGACTGAAAATTAGTGAAACCACAGTTGTGTGGTAAGCCCAGCAGATATTGCTAAAAAGTTATTATTTAGGACAGGACTGTATTTTTGGTAGCCAAGAGTACTTAAGTAGGTACTTGTCTGATTGTGTTGGTTTTTCAATACACTTTTACAGGCTAGAAGAACCTCACAGAAACAAAGAGGGCACCTTTGGTTATGTATTCATGGACAACTCAGCCTACTCCATATTTCCAAAAAGTGCTTTACAAATATCTGTATGTAAAAGTCTCTAGCTTCCTGATAACTGAAGGCAGAGCTTTAGCTCAGCCCTTTAGTCTCGAAACCTGGCATTATACATAATGCCATATAGACAGACATAAAATATAGCCAATACTCATATCCTGGGCAGCAGGACTCCTGATTTTAGTTTGTTCATGAGCAAAATCATTCCTGGAAGCCAAAAATATGTGGATCAGCTGCCCTGTAAAACTCTATTTATGCCGACCAGATCTTTAAATAACCAAAACTCTACATGTCACTCGGAAATACTGGCCTGTCATCAGAAGGTAGCAGGGTCACAGCAGCAGGAGCTTCAAGTGTGAGGGAAATCCCAATGAGCTGGGTTTTTTTCACAGGAAAGGGAAAACTACACAGGTATAAAAGTGAGGTGAAGGCTATGGCAGCCTTTCCCTTGCAAGCAATAAAATGCCAATAGCTTACGAGGAGCACTATCCCAGCTCACCCCCCGTCTGCAGCCAATACTGCTTATGAGCTACAATGCTTAAAATCTTCTGCCTGCCCAGAATAGCAGATGCATGAGAACTGAAATGTTTGCTAATAGTAGTATTGGCTGTTAGCATTCACGGGGACTTTGATGGTGCAATATGCATTTGGACAATAGTCACAGAATTATAGAGCTCTTAGAGACCAGAAGAAATCTTAATCCAACTCACTGAACTGAAGCAGGATCACAGGCACCTGCTATCCACATCTGGTCTTTTCTTAAAAACATTTGGACAAGAATGATTGTACCTTGTCACTAAGTAACCCATTCCAGATTACACAGCCCCGATAACTGTTTTTACATGTAGTTCCAATAATATAACTAGGAACTGTGTACTCAAAGATGTGTTTGAAATAGGTAACAAAGCAAGTCATGATGCATGAAGATGCCATTCTCCTAGAGAAGCTGGCGGCTCACGGCCTAGACAGGTACACTCTTCGCTGGGTAAAAAACTGGCTGAACGGCCGAGCCCAGAGAGTTGTGGTCAACGGAGTTAAATCCAGTTGGTGGCCGGTCACGAGCAGTGTTCCCCAGGGCTCAGTTTTGGGGCCGGTCTTGTTCAATATCTTTATCAACGATCTGGACGAGGAGATTGAGTGCTCCCTCAGTAAGTTTGCAGACGACACCAAGTTGGGCGGGAATGTTGATCTGCTGGAGGGTAGGAAGGCTCTGCAGAGGGACCTGGACAGGCTGGATCGATGGGCTGAGGACAACTGTATGAGGTTCAACAAGGCCAAGTGCTGGGTCCTGCACTTTGGCCACAACAACCCCATGCAACGCTACAGGCTTGGGGAGGAGTGGCTGGAAAGCTGCCCGGAGGAAAGGGACCTGAGGGTGCTCATTGACAGCCGGCTAAACATGAGCCGGCAGTGTGCTCAGGTGGCCAAGAAGGCCAACGGCATCCTGGCCTGTATTAGGAATAGTGTGGCCAGCAGGAGTAGGGAGGTGATCGTGCCCCTGTACTCGGCACTGGTGAGGCCGCACCTCGAATACTGTGTTCAGTTCTGGGCCCCTCACTACAAGAAGGACATGGAGGTGCTGGAGCGTGTCCAGAGGAGGGCAACGAAGCTGGTGAAGGGCCTGGAGCACAAGCCTGATGAGGAGCAGCTGAGGGAACTGGGGTTGTTTAGCCTGGAGAAGAGGAGGCTGAGGGGAGACCTCATCGCGCTCTACAACTACCTGAAAGGAGGTTGTAGCGAGGTGGGTGTTGGTCTCTTCTGCCAAGTAACTAGCGATAGGACAAGAGGAAATGGCCTCAAGTTGCGCCAAGGGAGGTTTAGATTGGATATCAGGAGAAATTTCTTTACTGAAAGAGTGGTCAGGCCTTGGAACAGGCTGCCCAGGGAAGTGGTGGAGTCACCATCCCTGGAGGTATTTAAAAGACGTGTAGATGAGGCCCTTAGGGACATGGTTTAGTGGACATGGTGTGTTGGGTTGACGGTTGGACACGATGATCTTAGAGGTCTTTTCCAACCTTAATGATTCTATGATTCTATGCAATCTCAAATGATTCTAAGAAAAACATATTTCTTATAGTCAGCTACTACTTGGGTCCTAATGAAAGTGCCTGGACAGCAGTAGCAGCTTTTCCCTTCAGTTTACCCAGAATAAAGGAAATGGAGTCATGAGGAAGCAAATTAGTTGTACTGTAATTCTTGGATTGAAATTTGGTGAGCAATTTTTATAGCTTAGCTTTTTTTTTTTCCTTCTCCATAGAATTACTGTCTTTTCAGGTTGTTTTATGGAGATAGCATGCATAACATTTGTTTTTTAAAATGGTGCCAGAATTTCCACCTTGAAGTGTATTGTATTATTTATCCAAATGGAGATCTAGCTAGATTTCTAACTGCTTAGTAAATCTGTTTTTAATTTAAATGTTTTTTTTCCCAAACTGATCTTATTAATCACATACTAGACTCTTCTACCATGTCTCCAACTTTCTTCATGTAGCTCAGATATCCTAAAATATCCAAGTGAAGAGATTAGCACCTAAAGTGTACCGAACAAGAAAAGTTTTATGGAAAACTGTGAAAGATTATCATCTCAAGCGTTATCCCATTTGCCCTAAATACTATATGTGGTACAAGACGTTCAGATTTGACTTTCTGCTTAAAAAGATTAAAAAAAAACCCAACTTGTGTGGGTTTTTTTATTAAAAGTATATGTGGCATTTCTTAATAAAAGCACATTTTTGTGAATTATTTTAATTCCGTCAAAGCCCGTATTTTTTTACTGTAACAGAAGCTTTATAAGAACTTGGTTTGAACCGTTCCCAGTTAATGTTACCATGAACTACTATTGAAAGAATATCTAGTAAGCTATAGCATCAACAGTGTCCCATCCGTTACCTCAAGAACAGATTTTTGTAGGCAGTAATGGTTGTTAAGTTGAGCAATGGGAATGATGGATCTGCAGGCTCAAGGGGGTTAATGTTGACAATGAGCAATTATTATTTTTGACAAGAATACCAAAGGGTTTCAAGATGACTCTTCTAACTGAAAGCAGATTATGACTTGAGTTTTATTACTAACTGTCAAGCATAGCTGTCAAGCATATAAAAGTGTGATATAAAGGAAGATCATTTTATTATAGTAAGAGACAAAGCAGAGATCGAATGATGACCTTTTTTGTGGGTTTTTTTTCAGTTACCCACAGGAAGAAGGAGGCAGAGTCCTCAGCATCTTAAAAAGGGAAATGGGGGGAGAAAACATCCGGGAGAGGACACTTTCCTACAGATAAAAAACTGACAGCAAAAAGCACAATATGATTTTAATGAAGTCAGCATATGTGGATGTCTGTGGGTACTGGTGTGTGACTTCCGTGTCTTTCTTGTAGATATAATGTAATAGTATGGGGGTGGGACAGTGCGCCTCAACAACCTTCCAGGGAGCAGTTTTCTGCCTGACTGATAATCACAGCTACAAGTGATTCTTTGTTTGGTCTTTAGCCGAGATATTTTCCCCTCTGGCCTGTTGGTATGTGTTGTAATCTTGATCTTAGAGATGCTGGTCTTTGTCAGAGCTATTATTCAGACCACACTTCTCTGATGAAAGACAAAAAATATTTACTAGAGGCAGCTCCACCTCTCATTTGTTTTATGTGTGGCTGTGACAAAGCTGGTAAGTTTTGTTTCTGCTGAGAAGTAACAACCTTCTCTCTTGACCAGGGCTCAAGTATTTCTTTGGCTTCTTATTTATCACATTCACTGAAACACCAAAGGCAGTTCTGATCAAAACACTTTAACTGAAATAACCCAGAACTTCATGAAGGTTTGAATCTAGAACCAAATTTCGTTGTTGACCTTAGCTGTAGAATGGGGGGCAAGTAGAATCTCTTATTAAAACAGCTTTTACAGATATTACAAGGCAAAGACAAACTTCGCTGCTTTGCTACTTGCTCAACTTATCTTTAAATGGAAGGGAAGTCATCTGCACTCTTCTGTGGGCAAATTTGAGCACGTAAAAGATGCAGAAAGTCAGGGACATAGAGCATAACATAGAAGAATGTTAGAACTTGTTTGAATGGGTACAATGATTAAATTTGTTGTGCCAGAGATTGTGCTGACACCTTTTGATTCTGTTCCATTACTCTGCTGGAGACCCCAAATCTCTTCTGTCTTTTTTTTTTTTTTGCAAACAAATGGAAAAAATAGTCTATAAAAAATCCTTTCACATAATTATTGATTTTTCTAACATTTAAAGAGGCATTTCCTAATTACAGAAAATAAAACTAAAGCAAGCTGAGAAAACAAAGATGGTGTCTTATGGCCACAAAGATTTATACTGAATCACATTTTTTCAAAATTGCGAGAGTTAATATAATGTATACTGAAGATGCCATGAATGGTTTTTGGAGAAAATCAAGGCATTTTCACATTGGTAGAATTTATGATGTAAGTAGAGCAGGTATATTGTGATAAAGAGCAACATGCCCAAAGTTTATTTATTTACTGCTATAATTTTCAGATAATTCTTTCATCTACAGATGCATAGTACCTCAGACTTCCCTCAATTGCTCTTTCAGATATGTTATGTAGGAATTGATCATAGTAGGATCCTTTAAACCCACACATACATCATGCATAAACCTGTTTGTTCAGTCTAGGCCCAGAAGATCTAGGGGGATCTGCAAAGCCAATTTCTTCTCATTTATCCTGAATGGTAAGGTCAGTTCAGCTTCTGCCATAAATTACAGCAACGCTGCATAATTCTCATTAGGACCATTACAGTAGTCTCTCTGAGACCTCTGTCTCCCAGAAATCATAGCTGCCGAGAACATGAATGGAACCAGTTGCTCCAGGGTTCCTACCAGATTCAAAAAGTTCAATGCGAGAGGAATGCCAAGAGGTGTGTTGTCTGATATTACTGAGATTATGTTTGAAAGCATTCATGAACTGTGCAAAAAAATCTGCTTTTATAACACTGTCAGCTAATAAATGTCTGTTATGTTCCTTGCATGCTGATTTCTACATCTAGACCTTCCTTGCAAAGGGTGCTCAGCACTGTCCTCTTATAACCTTTGCTTCATCTTTAGTTTGCTTATCCATCTTCTCTGGTAGCTCAATGAAAGTATACTATGCAGTCTGGAATGTGTAGTATAACCATATTTTCAACTGCCAGACGATGTTTAAAAATCCAGTTCAGAAGGGTTCAACATTTTTTAGAGGGTTACATAGTTTCCAAACAGGAAAGCTAGAGGTAAGAAGCTGTCTGTTGCTCATTGACCTGCAATGAAGAAAAGTGCTCTGGTCTTTCAGTATGGAAGATGGTCGGATATCTTTAGTGCTTCCTAGACACTGTAGTGATGATTTTGCAGATCTCAAAGACATCAGTGATCATCTGTTTGGAAGTTTCTGGTTGAAACGTAAAACTTAAATAATATTTTTAAGATTTTGAATTTAATATTTTAAGTTTAATCTCTTGTCATGTGGAGCATATTCTTGCTATGCAGAACAGGCTTCAGATGCCTCAGTGTCATCTTTCTCGGTTTTTTAGGACTGTGCAGAGGGCTCTCAACAGGCTTCAATTGTGCACAGAGGAAAACAGCAAGGACTAGACTGAGGGGGATCAGAAGAGTATGGTCTCACATTAGATGAAGGCAGAATCATGGGATGGTCTGTCTCTACCTCATGCAGGTAAGTGGAGGAAGAATGGACTTTTGCAGTTCCTGGGTAAGATGACATATTTTATTCTGTGGTTGTATAGTGAAAGCTATATAAGACTTTCAGATCAGACAGGCTCTGGAGAGTCTTATTATAGGTGATTCTGAATTCCTGATTATGCTAAAGATCCTTTCAAGAAGGCACCCCACTTGGTAAAACTAAATGGAAGAAATTCCCCAACTCTGAACTCTCTGGTCTTTTTTACCTTGGCCCAATAGTACACTTAATGAAAAAGTGGTAGACATTAGATAAATTCCTTAGATTTTGATACAATAATGTTTCCTGTCTCTTTCTCTCAGCATACATCCATGTGCGTGTGTGCACGCACACACACAGACACACACATACATATCTATCTGTCTATATATAATCTTAGGCGGAAGCTCATGTACAGGGGAAATTCTGGGAATAATTAAGAAAAGGATACTGCATGCTCTAGCAGACGGAATACATCTTTTTCATTTAAAGAAGTTTTTTTTTTCTTTACCACCAACTTGCTGCAATTAGGAGGTTGTTGGAGAGATATCAATTGAGATTTGGGAACTGTTTTCTGGAAATGTTTTGAATTAAAATCTAATTGGTAGCTTTCTTTGATAACTATTTTATTGTTGGGTGCAGCTAAATGGAAATCAACCACAAAGGGAACTCAATTTTGTTTGTCATTAATTTTAACTTGATTTCACAAATGATTTACATATATGATATTTTCCCTATTTGTTCTGTACTGTTCTTGAACACTCCTGTTAGCAGCCCTTAGACTGATGCAGTGTCATTTTCCCATTTATTTATGTTACTTTAAAATACTCTGCATTACCTAAAGTGTGAGTATCAGCAAAATGGTGAAGAAGCAGTAAGTAGACCAAAGTGAAACTTCCTGCAGTTTATGAAAAACTGTGGAATTAGTGGCCCTGAGGACTAAATTTCATTGTTTTTACCTAAGAAATGTTTGAATGTTGTGGTCAAAGGAAAGTAGACCTACACTGCAAATAGATGATGATAAGAAAGCAAAATTTTGAAAAGATCAAATTATATAGTAACCATGTGAAATGTCAAGGGTCAGATACACAGTCAAGTTACCCCCGTTAAACATGTTACCGGGAGGACATCAACTGAACCATGGCCATGTGTGATCACTAAGCAAATGTAAATGTGAGCTAATTCAACGTACCATATGAAAAAGGTGAAAGGTACCTGTAAATAAGTATTGGAAAGATTAATGAATAATTTTATGGAGGGAAGATGGGGTGCAAGAATCACAGCAGAGATGTAATTTTACTAACAATGAATGCCAAATAACCTGGACATGCAGGACCCAAGCCAAAGCACACTTGACCGAGTCCAATTGACTCTATGGACTTTGGACCATGCCCATGGAATGTAAGAGAAAACAGCCATTTGGGGAGGCCAAAATCCTTACAACGGAGACATAGTTGATATTTGTCTGGAATTAATTAAGACTGTCATTAGTACCAGACAAAGGCAGGAATATAAGGGTTTGCTCATTGTGGAAACACAAATATTGAAAGCTTTTTCTTTTGAAGATTGAGTTAACAGGCAGAAGTACGATAGGGGTTTCTTTGAGTGTTTGCAGCTAAAATACAGTTCTACTTAGCAACAAAGAGGAGGATAACATCTTGCTAAATCACTGTATGGGAGCCTAGCATCTCCCCTCTTCTGATTGATTTAGGAGTAAAATGGAGTTCACTTAATGGGGCACGACAACTGCAGAGATGTACCTTTCCTGTGGGTCCCTAAGCAGAATCACAGTACTGCTGCCCAGGACACTCCACCAATACAGGAAAGTTGGCAGGAAGCTGAGATGACGCTGGGCATTGCAGTTTCTTAAGTGACAGCCACATCTACACTGCCTCAGTGTTGTGCATGGTGCTGCCTGAAAGCCTGTTTATAGTTGTAGTTTGGCTCCTGTTGTCATAAACTTTTGGCTCTGCAAGACATTCATTCATGTTAAGTTGTCTCCCTGCTTTATTTGGGTTATTTGCATTGTGGTTCCACTCCAAAAAGCGTTTATATAAAAAGGCAATCTCCTCTCTTAGCAGATGTGCCCCGCAAGTGCTTTAAGTCTAAGATGTTACTGACTTTGGTGACTCAGATATTTCTCAAATTCTTTTTAACTGTGGTTGCATTGCAAACGGAGACTTGATTTATATGTCTTCTATACATTATCAGTATACCAGGCTTATATACATGAAACCGAGGCTAAAAGTTGACCATGAAACCTCTCTCTTTCTTTTTTAATACTGATAGTAATGCATAAGAAAAGAGACAAGTGGTTTGAAAATAAAGTCTTTTCACTTCTAAAATAAGGAGCTATAATTTGGAAATTGCTGTGAGACTGTAACTATGAACTACAGTCATATGGTTTTTATACTTCTCAGATGGAAATTATACATATCAATGTTGCCTTGCATTAACTTTAAAAATATTGTCTTTTACAAAATATTTTTTCAGGATGTTTAATTAAATGAAATGGATTTCCTCCAAAAAAAGGATTCCTTTGATAGTTTTTAAAATTCCTCACTGTGAACTTCAGAATTAGGAAGATCTCAAGAGCTTTGAGATTGGCATTTAAATTGCTTTTTTACATGACTTCTTGCTAATTTTGCCTGTGCTTAGGAAGCATTTTGCCAATATTTCTTGGTAACTATCTTTGTTCATCCAGTGTCTCTTTTGCCATTGTACCTACATAATCACAGGTTAGAAAGGCAGTGTTTGATCAAAAGGGTCATGCTATCAATGAATATCCAGGTTCTTCTCATTACTTTCTGAACGGAGGCTCTTTGCTCCCAGGAGGGTGTGATAAGCATTTGTCTGTAAGTTTTCTTGTGGAAAGATACTGCTTAAGTGACAAAACTGGGGCTTAGGCTTGCCTTTGTTGTAGGAAACTATATAGCAGAGAAAAGGCCACTGGAGAGGCACCCGTTCCCAAGCAGTTCTCCCCAAGATTTCTGCGTGCAGACTGCTTTGCAGCTATTGGTATGGTGTGAAGTGTTAGACCTCTTAGACCGTTACGGCCAGAGTATGAAGAACTCTGGAAATGTACAGAAATGCAAAGAACCTGATGGGAAGTAAATGTGTCTTTTAATAAACAGTATTGCTGTCAGTTTGATCACCAGTGAGAAGGAAAAGGCATTTCTAAACAAGACAGTTTCTAAACAACATTTGAAAAGGTTAAAAAAAACCAGTTATTGGGCAATTTTGGCCATCTGAGATCTATTCTAGAAATCTGAGTAAGGTTCTTTAAGCCATTACTTTATCATTTCACCTTGGACTGTTAGAGACAAATCAGGACGGACGTCAGATTCTGTACAGGGCACAGTTCCATACTTCTGCAGAAATTTGGGAAAGGGGTAGAAAGGACTCATCTTTGCAGAGCTTTATCACTGAAAGCTTTTTAGAAAGAGGGGAAAGTCATCACCGGGCCCCACAAATCCCTGTGTATGAGGAATGGACAAAGTCTCCATGGCAGAACTCTAACCGGGACTGGTAGGTAATCACAGGTGTTTGGGATCTCAGAAGGTTATTTCTGTCCTCTTCATAGCGCCATTTTTGTAAAATCAGTTCAGGCCTGGACTCAGCCGGGCACCAGCTTGCTATCATACTTACTTCCACCAGGGTGTGCCAACTAAACAGACTGCATTCTGTTGCATAGGGATACAACACAGTATTGGAATGTATAAAAAATACAGTTAATCTTGAGTGCTTTTTTGCTCAATCCATTTATGAAAGCATATTTAATGCCGGTAAAATAATATTGAACATGCACACGACAGAAAAAAAATAATGTGTATCCAGAGTCTTTTTAAGTAAAGGGTTTTAAAAAAATCACTGCAGAGATGCTGGCTTTTTACCTCCTCTTGTTTTAACCTATGACTGATTCATCAGGTGAAGTGTAAAGAAACAGATCTTATGGTAATTGATTCTCAGGGGCTATTAGTGTAAACGTAAATGCTCAACATAGATGTTACGTAGGTGGGTGTTAGAGAGAAAACATAAATTGTCAGCAATATAAGGCAGTCTGTTCATACCGTAGGGTGAGAAAGTGAAGAATGTTAGAAATCAGAGACTCAGAAATACCTCCCAGAGTTGGCTGCGAGTGCAGTCTCCCATTGTGAGTAATTATAAGAAACATACTGCGCAAGAGTCAATTCTGGTCCTTTAGTTGAACAGACAAAACACTTACTTGAAAATAACATAGAATTCAGGTGAGACTTGCAAAAGAGCTTACGAGAGTTAAACACCTGACTGCCACTGACCTTCTGTGGGAGATGGGCACCTAAATTTTCAGGTATTCCTGAAAACTGTTGGAACTTTATATTCTTCTATAGCCCTGCACTAGAATTCATTTTTCTTCAAAGCAACTGTGATTTTTTAAACCACAGAGAATAAGAGAACAGCATACAGTGAAAGCCCAAGATAATATTCTAGTTGACCTAGCCCATCAAAAATTGTAAGGTTAACTCCAAAATATTAGAAGAAATAATAAGAACTGTTGGTTCTTGCCACCTTTGTTTTTGAACCCTTGCAGTTTATGCTTTCCATCTTTTCTTCGGAAGTCTAAGAGTTTAAAACATACTTTCTTTTTTTAACAAAGATTAAGATTTTATATCATCACATGACTCCAGAAATCAGATCTTCCAGAGAAGCCACAAATAAATTTTAAGAGTTGTGATAAAATTAGGAGACACAATCATACTGTATTTATAATTCCTCTAGATCATCTGGAGAATATAATCTGCATTATGAAGAATATGTTTCTGTGTGAGCTTCTCCCTTGTGCTGCAACTGTCTTGATGGTGACTGCAGGAGGCTGGCACTGCCCAGTGTGAATGTTGCGTGTGCATCCTGACACAGGCCATACCAGAATGAATGTGGTCAGCCCCTGCACTAGGGGATAAGAGGAGGAAACAATCTTTTAAAACTCTTCCCCACCTTGCATACAATTCACAGTCCTCTTCAGAAGGGCCTTCAGGCAAAAACTCCTAGGCAGTATAGGATCAAACCTGTACTTGGTAGGAGACGTTTTACTTCCTTATTAATTGTGAAGTGTCAGTTCCCAGCAGCAAGCACATTCTAGTATGCTGCCTTTTTATGAAGATGTGAGAACCACAAGGAGTCTGGGATTCTAAATTCCTTTCAGATCCTTTATATAAAAAAAGTCCAGATGTCGCACAAAACATTTAAAGAACTTTATTTGAAAAACATTTTCTTTCTAAATGGAAGTTTATGCAGAGTACAATTAAACATGTTTTTCTAACTAAACATACTAGTTTGTATCTTGTGGCAGGGAAAAAAAAATATGTAAAAATAAAAACAATCTGAGACTCAAAGTTAATCATGTTGTGCCAGCTTGACTCAGATCCCCCGATGAAAGGACATGCATCTTCTCCTGCTGTTATGCCGGACTCCTAGATCTGCTCTCAGGACCAACGTCTTCCAACTGAAGCCTCAGTCCTGCATTTGGTAGGGAAAACATCTCAAGCTTCTTAAATTCTGCTGGTCACCATTCTTGCAAATAGTAATGCACCAATCCAGGCAATTACATCTGTGAATGTACCAAGAGAAAATTGCGATGTATCCACTAAATTCAGGGTGCAGCTTTCAGAACTGAACAATGATTTCTGTGTATTTAGTTTAGGACACATTATGCTTTCCTGACTTTTTGAGACAGGTACCTTTCTAAAAGCGAGTCTTCTTGAAGGCTCTTTTTCCCCTCTTTTAAAGACAGTTACTGTGTTTGCCTTCTCCAGTCCTGTGGGACTTCCCCCAGTCCTTCCATGTTCTTGAAGATTATCATTTCTGGTTCAGCGATTGCCTTGACTCGCTTTAAAAGAACTTTAAGGTGAATTTTCTATCAGGCCCTGCTGGCTGAAATGCATCTAACTCATCTGAACACATTTTAACTCATGCGTTTCCCATTGCAGACTCTACACATGTCCTTCTATTAAAATGAAAAATCTTGGCTTTGCAGCTAACCTTGATGAAGAATGAATTAAAAAGGGCAGAAAATGCTTTATTCTATTCTATGACACCTACTTTTCTTTCTTTTTTCATGTTAAGTAATGGATGCTTCCTTTTTTCTTTCCTTTTGTCATGGGTTGACTTCTTTTTTTTCCTTATCACCTTTTATTTGTTTTGATACTGATGTACTTCAACTTTTTTGATCTAAACCTTATATGTCAGTCTATTTCTTTTTACACATCTTTAGTCATCACTGTTTCCATTTTGTTAGTCTTTATTTTCTTTTGACTTATACTGCAGAGGTCCTGAAGCTTCTATATTGCTCTGTTACATTTCCTCTTTTTCTCCTCCATTGAGCCAGATGGCTACTGTGCCTTTAATATTTAATGTCATAACCACCACTTTCTCTGAAGTCCTATTTTCCATAAAATTTCTTCACAAAAGAGTCTATCTACCAGATCCCTGAGTTGGTCTCCTTTTATTTTTTTTTTTAAACCTGCTGTATTACTCCTGTTATCCTCATCACCTTTTTTCCTTGCGTATCATGAACTCTTTTGCTTTACTATCACATCCATCTTCAGATTTTTGACCTGTCACTCTTCACTAGTTAGAATCAAGTCTAAATTGTTTCTCTGGAACCTTTCTCCACCTTCTGAAACATGTCTATAGTACATGCCAAGATGACCTTGCTTTGCCCTGCTATTACCCACAGATACTTGGGTAATTAAAACTCATCTCCAGCCCCTTTTGCCTTCCCCATTACCGTGGTTCTCCCTATTCAAATAAGTGATGCTAATCTCCTTCTTCAGATTAAGTGGTCCATGCTCATCATGAAATTATTCCTGTCCTTTTCCTGTTTTTTTATCTTTCTCATTCCAGGACTACAGGAAAAGTGTACTAATTCGGCATATATTGAAATGCTTTTCATTTTTCCCCCGCTTCTCCTGCCTGAAACTGTACCATTCTAGATCAGTATTGTCACCCTGTGATGTGTTCATCTCTGACACACCAGTTAAGTGTCTGTTTCATTATGCTATAAGGTTTCAGTTTATTCCCCATTACTTTTGGCTTTTGTGTATAAGCATAACAGATATTTGTCAGGTTGTCCTGACACTCCTTTTTGTCTTTCTTGTGATTCACATTTCCCTCTAGGAGTCATGATATTTTTAGTGATAGATGGACTTTTACCATCACCTTATTCCAAGCCTTGTTTAAAAAGTTCCTAACTAGACTAATAGGTCAATGCCTTCGGATGAATTCCCTGAATTGTCACAGTAGACAGTTTGTGGAACACTGCTGTTGTTGAAGGTAAAGCCCTGGCATCAATATAATCTGTGCCCCAAGGTATTCATCTTTTTTGCTGCTTATTCTGGTGGTCACTTCTGGAAATCACTGGAAGAACCGAAGATCTTATAAACACAGATAAATTTAATCTGCTCAGGTTCGCAGCTCAGACACAGCACCATGGTAATGTGGCAAGGAAGCGTGGAGTGGAGAGGGGAATGGCAACTTCTTAAGCAAGCTCAATTAAAAAAGATTCATAAAGCATTCAGTAGTGCTTCAAGAGGTAGGTATTGCCATTCCTAAATTCCTCCTGTGATGATAGCTGAAGATACATAAATGTAATGCAGTGTAAAATGCAGTGTAACTGGCCTTTCCAGCTGCCAAGGGTTTTACGGAGAAGTAATGTCATATATTAGGCCATACCCAGAAAACACACAGATAGTAGCTTTTGGGTACAGTGAAATAGGAGGATCTTTCTTTTCTTTTGTTTTCGTCTATAGTGGTGAGTACATTTCTATAGTCAGGCATCGTTTCATTTTGCTATAGCTTGTTAAAAAGTTTCATGTAATAGTGTTACCTCTGAGTCATCTGGTGTATCTTGACAGTAAGAGACAAGTACAGTGGGAAGTTTCTGTTGAGGCCATTATGTTGATTGGATTTAAATTTTGAAAGATCACTTGATCTCTTCCAGTGTAAGGCTGGATGCAGCTGGCATTTTTTCAATCTGCTGACAAACAAACTCTGAATTTGCAGATGACCATCAAGCTGGAAGTATATTTTGTTTTGACAGAATAGAATAAGAATATCTTGATGTAACACCAGCAGCTTATAGTGGGAAAGAGTTTTAAGTAGATAGGAGGATTTAGATGTGTGTCATCTTTTAGAGATTATTTAATGTATCAATCTGATGGGAAGCAGCTTTGTTTTATCTTAACTCCTATATGCTTCAGTTTTCACTAGAACCACGCATTATAACAATAGTATTTTTATGTTTGGTTCCTGAGATGGTGATGTGGGGAGGATGTAGTACAGAAATACACATGCAGGTTTTATGTTTCAGTTTCTTCGTCAATTATTTTTTTATCTTATTTGCATTCATGTTGTCTATCTGTACAAGCATCCCTTGTACAACTGATGCTTTCTTGTATTGGATTCTATTGTGCTGTCAAGCCTGGTTTAAAACACAGTAATCTCGTAGACACTTACAATTATGAACTACTTCTGAATTCACAAACATATTAAAGATGCGCAGGTAGCAAATTAGCTGAGAATCTCAACAAACTGCACTTACAGTAAATATCCTACTTTTAGAGAAGTAGGATGCCTTTAAAAGTCAACAGTTGTTTTGGAAGTACTTTGTCACATTTATGAAGCACTGCATCACATTTATGGCACACAGTGTCATGATAAGTTGTCCAAAGTGCCTGTCAGCTTGCCTTACAAACTGAAAAAAATGAACAACTCAAAAGATTACCTTAAAGAGTAACAAGCAATCTTCAGAGGTTAGCATATTTTTTTCCTTTTTCCATGAGACTCAAGCAGTGTCGTTAAACTTTCTGTTTCTCCAGTTTAATTTTTTTGCAGTGTAATTTAATGGAAATAGACTATTTTAATTTTCAACCATGAAAAGTTATAAATAAAGACATTTTAAAAGTAAATAACTTTTAGGAGCTTTTTTAAAAGCATGCAGCTGTTCTAACATAAGAGATCCTAGTTAGCTATTTTTTTAATACAAACCACAAAGAGGTCAAAGAATCCAGAATTTTTTTACTACCCATTCACATTTAATGCAAATTCCAGCAATATATTCATGTTATTTCTTTAGGCACCTTCAGAATGCCAGCAGGTAATTGAGTAATCTGAGCTAATGGCGCTCATGTCAGGTGCCTAAAGAAATACCCTGAGGATGACATTTGGAGCCGACTTATCATATACTCCTGTTTCACAACTAAGAGGAAGATGAAACTGTCAGAAATGTAAGGAGTAATAAGAAGAGAAAAGTGCTAATAAAAACATTTTTTTGCTGAAGATTTTGTTCATCATGAATCTTCCAAAGGAATCTATTCTGATTTGCCCAAAACATCATTAATTTGTACCGCAAACAGAGTAGAATAGGCAACAAGATGGCATTTCACAGCATCTGGGAAACATACTTCTTGGGACCATTATTTCCCAGAATGAGAGCTTTACTTTTTATTTTATTGTTGAAAAGAAAGCCTCTATCTCCAGGGTTGAAAAAAGGTTTTAATAGCAAACTCCATCATAAGAAGTTAGCCAGAAGAAAAATAGCAATCTTTGTGGCAGTGTTAGCCAGGAGAAGTTTTGACGTGTGAATTATTCCTCTTACAGCCATAGTTGCTAACATGTGAGAGTGATGATACCATCAACAATAACACTTTTTTATTATTGTTTGCAAAACCAAATAAAAAATATAATAAAAACAAAACTCAAGGTGACTGGTTTCCTAGGGTAGAAATATGAGAGGTCATAGACAGTTTTAGTAGAAAAGACTAACAATTTAATTTGCCTAAGGAGGGCTTCAACCTTCTAAGTTCGGGAAAGTGCTTTTCTAGAGTGTGTCCTGCACAGCTGCCAGTCCTGGAACTGTTGTGGTATGGCCACTTCTGACAATTGCTTCCTACACTGTCAGCTGTTATGCACCCAAAAAATGCTGTTTCTTGCCATTTGAGAACATGTGAGTCAGTTCCTACTTTAAGACGTGGATTTTATCTGAGCAGCTCTGCATCTCCCTGGCACTGAAGCTAGATCTTTGAGGTTGCTTGGTTTTAGCCTTTCTTATTGCTTGTTCACTCAACAGTTTAGGGCCCTTGGCTATCAATATCTGTTTTTTCCCGCAAGAGAATTCATATAAATTCTTTCTATACAAGGCAGGTGGAGATATGACCCCCTTATGCATACCTGTGTGCCCAAGCCACATGCACAGTTAGGAACCAGTGATTAATCTGGGAAAACTCTCTGCAATATTTCCTAGGAAAACTCATTTAAGCAAATACATAAAGAATAGTTATCTTTGGAGTCTTCCTAGTGCCAGCCTCTTCATTGAAGGGGTAACAACACAGAATGTTTTACTACAGATGAAGTCTTTAAGGGTCTAACTTGCCAGTATCAAAGACCGCAGCAGAATTAGCGCTTAACTCTGTAACTGCTGTTAGAGCACTTTGTGGTCACACTGTTCTGCCCTCTCTCCTGACCATTCCTGTGCCCTCCTGCTCCATATTTACATGCACCTGTCTCCCCATTAACACCTCGTTAAGGCACACACCTGCTGTGGTTTTACTTAAACCCACTACACTGCAGCTATTAACCCTGTGTATTTCATTATAAGGCACTCAGCACAATAGCAGCACTGAGTAAGGTTCATTAATGAGTCATGCAGCCAACAAAAATTGGTTTTGCGTGGGTGTCTCCTTTTGGTTCAATTTCTTCACACCCCCCCCTATTTAATAATTGATTATGTATTAAATATGTTCCCAGAAAAAAATACATAAGCACACGTGCATTAAATCCAGCTGAAACAGCAGAGTTTCGAGACAAAACACTAGTGGACAGAAATCCAATACATATTTTTAAATGGTAAGAAAGGCAACAATGAAACCACAGCTCTAGGGCTTAGGAGACCTTACTTCTATTCCAAAGTTTGTCAAACATCTGCAGCTTCACCAGCAAGTTGTATCATCTGCCTATGCTACTTCTAAAAAATTAAGTGTATCAGTGTATGTGCTTAGGCCAGGATGGACATACACGCCTCACCGAAAAAAAAGTGCAAGGCAAAGTACAAACCTCTACAGTGTCAACTGTGCTGAAACAAAAAACAGAAGAAACAAAGTTCATTAATATTTGTAGCAAAAGAAAACTGGTGTGTGAGCAGCTAGTATGATTGATATGAAGTTCAGAATGAAAATTTTCATGGCAATTTCTCCAGCAGTTTCACTGAATTTGTTTTAAAATCCTCAATTACAGTGTGACTTGATTAGGGTGATAAAGTGGATAGGCAAACATGGCAGGTGATTGCTCCATAACTGTGTAATCAAGAACTACCACAATCCATTATTTGATCATAATCCTGTGAATCTACTAGAAAGAAAATCTAAGCTCTGGAGCTTCTTTTGGGTCAAAAACTCATCTCCTTGTTAGACAGCTAAATAAAATGATCGAATATGCTATTTTAATAGCACAATAAGAGGGACCCTCACATGTATCCATACATTTGATCAATGATTTGCTGCAAATTACATTAAGTGGCCACAGATCAGTATTTCTTACTAAACACCCTTACAGAAGGGTAATTTGCTGTGTAATTGCTTCTCATCGCTTCTTTATCATGGACTATTGCTTTCTTTGGTCAAATCTGTTATACTTACACCGCAGGAGACACAAGAGTTGCTCTTTCAAATTTCATAGTGCTTATGTTGCTTAGTAATATGCGTCTGTGTATGTGCATAAACTTACTGTGTGGGAAACTCAGAAGATCTCTGTGCTACTTGCATTGCAATTCTAATTGCAATTCTCTTCTCATTTTAGCAGCTTGAGATGAACTTTAATAGGAGGCCTGGATTTTACAGGGATCAGCTCAGGTTAAAATAAGAGGTTAAAATTCCTGCAACTGTAGTAAATTTAACATTTGCTTTTTAATACAGATAATGCCCATTTGTTCCACTGTATCTTGATAACAGTTTTCGCCTTGGTATCTTACTCTCTCATGGAAATCTCTTTTTGTTCTTATTATTCACTTGACTGGTGCCAATTTTGCTAGTGATCCTGGATGTTTTTGCAGAATGAAAATATATAGAAAAAACCTCACTATATAGAAAAAGTAGTTGTTCCTGCACCTCTCTTTCCAGACACCTACTTGGAATGGAGATGATAATCCTTGCAAACATTAAAAGTACTCACGTGCAGTGTAAGGTGATCCACATATAAACCAACGCATTAAATCTGGCTGTAGAGTTTACACATTTCTTCAGCAGGGAAGCCCACCAATGGGGTGTTTTTAATAGGCATTGAAAGCTACACTTTATTATTCACTGAGTAGAACTGACATTGGATTTGATTCCGTAAGGAGCACTAACTGCATAAACAGATGTCAACTGCTATTTGGTCGGGTGACCATAGACTGGATAAATAAATGGTGACCATAGACTGCATAAATAAATGGAAAATCTAACAAGGAGCACAGAACTAAAGATAGGGATCTTCTTCAAATGACAGGAGGATGAGCTTAGTAGCAATGTTTCCAGTATACCGGGTCAGTATCTCTCTATGTGCATCTGGAAAGAAGAAAATGGAGGGTAGGCTTCTCCCTGTAAAGGAGAAATAAAGCAGTAATACAGTACTCATTAACTATTTCAGAGAAACACATCATCCCTATTTCATACATCATAGTCAGTATTTACTGAGATTCATCAAAGAATACTGTGTAAGTTACCATACTCATTAGCTACCTGAAGCATACAGAAAGAGTCCACTGAAGTCAATGGAAAGAGTTCTGTCGAATTCTATGGGCTACTTAGGTAGGGCAACAGAGGCAGACTCTGTTCTGTTGGCAGTAAGTCTTGCAATCCATTAACTTCTAGTGGCAACTGTTTTCTACATATGTTTTCTCCATCATGATCCCATATTCATATGAGTATGTAAACATCTGTCTCACTACAGCCTCAAAGGTGGTGCCCCATTCTGCTAAGCCTGTTATAAATATATACTGAATGACAAAATCTTCCCCAAATTGCTTAGTCCTAGGCTTGTCTCTGAATACTGGTCCTTTCTTTTGCTTCTCTGATGGCAGAGAGAGAGGTATCACATACTAGGCAGAATTATCCCCTATGGAACATTTTGTTCTGTATGGTGGAAATCTAACTGTACTGCAGAACCAACAAAATGCCGAGTATCAGAAGCAGGGAAGGGAGGCTGCACGTTATAGGCTAGCTGCTTTTTATCTGTCATAGTTGCTGGAGGAGGCAGGCAGTTAGAGTACAGTTTGGGGTACAGTTTCATGTTATACCTAATCTGGTGTAACTGTAAGCTCTTGCTGAGAGCAGCAGCCCTGCTCTCCCCTCTCTCTTCATCTGCCCCAGCTGCAGGCTTTGCCCTTTCTCTTGCATTAGACTGAGCTGCACAGCCTCCTGACTGCACAGCAAATGAGTCCAAATCAGTGATCTGACTGAAATTGGTGGAGGGAGGGCAGAGGCAAATGAAAAAAAAAAAATCACCAAACTGCCGGTTGTATGACTTCTGCTGCAGTCACACAGTCATTCAACCTCATGCAAGAGAAGTAGAAGCCTGTTGGCTGGGAGCAACCAGGCGAGCGGGATGGTACAGACCCACTCCTTTCAGGAGCCACTCACAGCTACACCAGGTGAGGAAGAAGGTGAAACAGCAGCCTTTTATTTATGTTACAGGAACGGCAGACCAGGGCACAATCCTCGCGGCCCTGAGAATGCATTACACAACCAGGTAGTTTAAGAGAGCTTTAAAACCGCTCATGGCCCCGACCCTCATACAACAAGGGAACGTAGTCGCTGACAATTGCAGTCTCTTATTTCAGTCTTGCTCACTCTCTGAGTCTGCAAGATCATGAGTCCCTTCAACTTCCATTGAATTCAGCACAAGCTAATGACATGCATATTATTGGGACTTTAAAGCTTGCTCATACTATAAATACTCTACTTGTAACCAAATATACTTAGCGTCATTAGGAATTATGTAAATAAAACCCAAACCACCTGCCAGACAGTTTTTATACCGGGGAAACAGAGTCTCAGTTTAAAATGGCATTTTAAAATTCATGTCATTTAATAAAACAATACATTTCCATTTTTCCAGTTTTGTCATTATGAAGCTTAAATGCAGTTTCATGCGTGGCACCTACTCGCATTTAACTCATGGATTTATTACAATGAGCATCACTTTAAATGAAAACGTTCACATTTTCAAAGGAAAATAAATAGTTAATGGTTTCAGAATTATTATTCTTTTCCACACAATCCCATAAAAATTTCCCAATGAAAAAGCTAATAGACCAATGGCGAGACACTTACATATGCAAATATGTTTCCATGAAAGAGTTAAAGTGCTTTATAATATAAATTTGCTTTCAGTGCCAATATAATTAGATTGTAACAAGCAAACCCCTGCAACATAACACAGTGAAAATTTGAAAATTTGATTCTGCCTGGCAAACAACCAAGTCCCTGCGTGTGCACAAACCTGACATTAATAAGCTACAAGAGATTACATGATTTAGAAAAGAAGCACTTGGTGTTACAAAATCAAATAATAGATCTCTAGGCTATAATTAGGAGAATTGGGATTCAACAATGAAGTCATAATAATGTAATTTAGCTGTAAGTAACAGAGCCATGGAGTCACATTAGGAGGTGTGATCACATCTTTCAGCAAAGCTCTGCTGTGTAGACTTATTGCTGTTCAGTTTAGTCTAGTACACAGCAACCTGTTGGCACAGAGCGCAGGCTGACAGCCTCTTGTTCTCTAGGGGCAGTATGGCAAAGTGCCACCCGTGCATTTTTATTTCAGTCTTGTGACTTTTAAGTCAAAACAATAAAATTATATATACTGAGTGCAGAGTTGCCTGTGAATATTTGTATAAATTACTGCACAGTGTGGGTTTAGAGGCCATTTAAGAACAAATATATTAAAAGAAAAAAAAGGCAAAATAAACTGCTGAAGCAGGGTGTTAGGTTTCTAGTAGGCTTGATGAACATGTACTGTTCAGCTACTTTATTCATCTATTTCTGTCGTTAGGAAATGGCTCCAGATCTGCAACTTACTGCAACTGTAGTCCTGAGTCTCTTTAGCTCGATTCTTTTACGCTAGTGCGATATGGTGGTTTTGCCTGCGTAGCCCAGAATGCAGGTGTTGCACATCCATTTGAGGTTGGCAACAAATGGCAGTGCAGGATGCAGCCCACCAGAGCTGCAGGCACAGCTTGCTGTCCCTCACCCAGCCACAAAAGGCAGCCCTGCAGCCCACCGCGCGTGGAAGGGGCCGCGACAGCTGGCCCGTTGGAAGGAGGCATCAGGGGAACTTCAGGCAGGCAGCGTGCAGCTACTCACATTGGTGTTAACAGTACATCAAACTCGACTCTACCATTTTTGTGAGGGTTACTGTTTGATTAAAGCCGTTACAGAGCAATACATCATTCCAGCAGCCCCTCTCCTCCATCTGTGTATCGCCCAACTGAGGCCCTTTCTTTGGCCTATTATTAATTTAAGCTTATTTCACAAATTTTGGCCACAACTGTTTCTTTGTCATTCCCTTGCCGTAGCTAATAAAACAGATATACCACATTAATTTGGAGAGTTCCTCCTTTAGGAGTTGGTGTCTAGTTAGAAGTGAAATGATACCTGTTCAGTCATTTGTTAGCTGATTATTTTCTTCTCTCCCTGCACACTTCATGTGCTTACGTTATAATCTTGGGGGCTGTCTCATAGAACCCTGCATCCCATCCTGTCCCCTGCAGGCCTCGAGCCACCTCCCTGAGCTCGGTCCACGGCACAAGCAGGGCAACTCCAGCAGCCCCGAGCACCAGCTTGTGTCCAGACTTGAAATCTGATTTCCGATTTGGTGTGTCCAGACTTGAAATCCGATTTTTCACAAAGACACATGCAAAGATGTAGTTGGTTGTCAGGTTCCGAGGTGTTTAAATCAACACTTTTGGCTTTGGGGGAAGGGGTGGGGAGGGATTGATTTGTTTGTCTTTAATTTTGTAGCCTACTAGACAAATGGAGAAAACAGGCATCAACTTTGCATCCAGACTGTCAGAAAATTCAAACATGTTTGGATTAAAACTTTGAAATGGGTTGATTGCTTCTTGTTACGGTTTCATAAGCTAGGGCCAGTGGTCCAACAGCATTCCCATCTTCTGGGGAAATCCAAAAGCTTCTGCTTCCACTCAGTCTTTTGTGTAACAAAAGCAACCATCTGTTGCTCCTGTTAGTTCCATTTTATTTTTATTTGCCAATTACTGTTTATTTTATTAGTTCTTTATGGTTTTGCCATTTTTTTGTTTTGATGACATTTTGTTTCAAACTGCCCTTTATTTTAATTTTCTTTCCCAAGCATGTTGATTTATGGTCATTTCTTCTATTTCTTTTATGCTTTAAATGATCTGTTTG
Source organism: Calonectris borealis (assembly GCF_964195595.1). NCBI lineage: Eukaryota > Metazoa > Chordata > Aves > Procellariiformes > Procellariidae > Calonectris > Calonectris borealis. Next base: position 7,017,173 of record NC_134325.1, on the reverse strand, counting down.
TTTTATTTCCTTTATTTGCATAGCACTTACTTTTCATGACCTTTTTGTTGCTGCAGCTGCTGCTGCTTCTGGACTGCTGGTGGTTTTCTCCTACTTACCAACCAGGAAACATAGAGTGAAAGTAAACCAAACCCCTGTGAAGACAAGCATCCAAACACAAAATCTTTTCTGATATTTATTTATTTTTATTATTCTGCAATGTCCTAAAGGTGTTGGGATTTCTCAAAGTGTAGAATCTAAAATGGTTTCTTTCTTTTTAAAGAAACATACTATAGGAACTCTGTATGTTCCTATCTAAAGATCACATCTGAGCAACTTCCTTTAGGCTGGTTTAATACTTTGGCAGCTCTTCGAGGAGCAAAGACATTTGTCATGGAGGTAACGTGACAAAAAATCTAAATTGGAGAAGTCTGTCTACAAGTTTTAGTAGAGTCCTCACGGCTAGTGTAAAATACTGTATGGACATTTAAAAATGAATATACTTGCAGTTAGTGAAATGTCTCATAGGAAATGTCTACAGAACATTTCTGCTTAATTATGGCTAATGAGTGCGTGCTACCTGACAGGTGCATACACAAGGGGTGTTTGTGTGTGTGTGTCTGTGTGTGCCTGCCTATAGGCTATGTGTATATATATATATAGTTTTATACACATTCACACATACATATTTATATAAAAATTATACTTTTGTCATCTGATATATCATTATCATATCTGCGTTGTTCTAGTTACCTGATATGAAGGTCTATATATAGAGCCTCTGTCTATTACACATTATGTTATTTAAATGAAGGTATTAACACTAGATGTGTTTGTAATATCTCCTTTTGCACCTATTTTACCTTTAGTCTGCAGAAGCTGATGCTGCTTCAGAGTTTTCTTAGTGAAATTATTATCAGAATTATTCCCAAAATGGATTCTGTCATTCACAGTGGAAAAAACAACCTCCCTTCTTTTAAAGCTGTTGTTACTATTCTTTTAACAACAACAACAACAACAACAACAAAAATCTCAACATTATATTTCATTTGGTTCCTCATTTTATGGTGCTGTGTCACAAATTGACATTTTGCCAGGAAAACAGGAGTATATATCAAATCACCGTCCTTTATTTGAATGCTAGGTTGTTTGCAATGACCTGTTGAATGAAGCCTGCATTAACAACATACTTCTTGGATTCTCTCCCTTCCCCATTAAAAAGTTTCTTATTGTGCCTTTTAACGTTGGTGTTTGCACCATTTTACGTGTTTGTGTGTGTAATATAAAATGTATATATTTACACACACACCCCTCTAAAATAAGCCAAAACCAGAACAGCCTCTGTCCCAGCTTGTTTGCACATTATGTGCATTCTAGAGAATGAAATTTGAATGCTGTTCAAAGAGAAGGCGTGTGAGTTAGCCCAAGGGCAGAAGAAAGTCATGTGCAACAGGTTACATGACTTTACATAACTTTTGGTGAAAAAAGAAGCACCTCATGTCAATGCAGGAAATATTTTAGAATATATATGGTATAAACTGAATGTTTTTCCTCACTGCTTCATGCATGTATTTCAGTACTGTACTTCAGTACAGGATATTGTTGTTTTCACCATAATTAATACCACCTTTTTTTCACCTTCCCTAATATAATCCATCACCAAAAAAAGAAGAGAGAACATTTTTTTTGTTGCCTTTCTTAGCTTTACTGCTCTCTTCATTTCCAGGGTTGGCATGGGAAGACTTTGAGGGGGTGGAGACAGGTTACTCTAATGGCCTTGTTTTGTTCCATGTGGCCATCTCCTCGAGATAGTCTGGGCCAAACTAAAGTGATTTTTTGGAGAGGACACTCTAGCTTACAGAGAGAGCCTCACTGTTGTCAGAGCTTCCTACCCATAGCTCGTCTCAGACCACAGCCTCGCTTCCCCAGCTAACAAGTCCTTGCCATTGGACTTACGAGGATCCTAAGGAAGAGGCCAAAGGGATTACACTTTGACGAGGGTGAGCAGGAAAGGGATGTGGTCCCTGGTTGTGAGGACAAGATGGCACATTTTTAAGCTGATATACAGCAAAGGAGCTCAGGCATCTGCCTCTTTCCTGGCTCCCTTTCTTCTCTGCTGAGAGGAGAAAAGCTAGCAGTGATGGTGGTATGACTTCAGGGTATATGAGAGGAGTTAGGATCTAATAGCGAGTTATGCCAGTGCTGTTAATTCTGCAGAAGTGCAGGGACCTCTTTTGGTATCCTCTAACATATGCATAGAGTGGATCATACACTTTTTAAAAAAAATCTTTTTTCTATCTTTTGTATCATAAAGAAGCCTGAGTCAAATTGCCTGATTTTCCTTCTCTGGAGAGAATAAGTGGGGGAGGAACTCACACCAGGTAGATGTTGGTTACAGGCAGCAGGAAGAGTAAATGTACCCCTATACAGAATAGCATCTCTGGGTTTGATCTCTGATGTCAGCTTAAATAAACTTAAATGAACATTAGAAATATATAGGAAAATGTGTTTGAAGTTACTCAAATATTGTAGAATTACAGGGCAAATTATGCTTCAGGAACATCCACGCCTGTAGTTGTGTTAGAATTTGCAGCCTTGCTATAATTTGCCTTATTTCATGCTTTGAACACTAGTAGTTCAGGTTCTTATAGGACTTTATCCAAAAGTCAGAGTTCTGTATCTCTTGACTAGAATGACATTTAGAAGAGGACTTTATCACACTAATCACAGTTTGCCAGGATCATTTGTACTCCACTTTTGTGTGAGTCCTTATTGTTAAACAATTATGTCTTTTCTATTGTTACTAGTTGATTTTACTGGTATTATAGGTAGCATTGCTGCATCTTTAATCCTACTCTCATTTCAGAGCTAGCTGGTTCATTTAGATTCTGCTGCTGTGGCTTCTTTGAACCCTGAGCAGGATCCTGGCTAGATCTTACAAGTGCAGCGAGGGCTTCCAACTCTTGGTGCCCTGGAGAGGCGGAAGCTATACCCAAGCATTACCAGCTAGTGCTGCACAAGAAGAGGTCTGTGGGGTCAAAAAGAGTCTGCAGATTGGAAGTGTGAAACACAGGTTGGGTTGGGCACTCAGGGGAATTTGAAAACAGGGTGAGTCTTGCATTCATGTCTCTGTAAAACTTCTGCTATCCTAAATTCTGTTCAGAAAACAGAAAAAAGTCAGGATGGAAGGAACCAGGTAACTCATTCCCATGTTATCATGTTTAGAGTTTACAAGATCACTAGAGAGTAAATAGACATAACCTCTCCCTGCACTAGCCTCCCTGTCTCTCCATGTTCCATGCTCCACTCTTACATGATTTTTTACACTTTCTTTCTTCTCTGTTTCATTGTCCTAAAGGGGATGTTGTTACTGAACACCACATGCCTAGCTTCTGGATGTTACTGTTTATATTACCTTTTTGTTCTTCATCGCCATCTTCCTGTAGAAAAGCAGAGTGTCCTTTTGACTAGGATTATTTCCTTTTCCTCTTATTGTCCACATTCAATTTATCATGTAATTATGGCTGGGTTTCTGATGTCTCCTTATCTTTCAAGAGTCAAAGAGATGGTATACAGTTGATTCTCACTAAATCATAGAAATATGAGTGTATACAAGGTAGGTTGTTTCCTTCATTCACTTTGCCTGGGGCATATCTGTGTGTTGATGGAGCAGTCTGAAGGCTTGTTCAGACTTTATCAGTCCCTGGGTTTGGAGCAAGCCAAGCAGAGCAATCCATCTTTTAAGAATATTAGTGTAATATGAAAGGGTCATCTCAGTGGTAATTGTACCATTGCCCCATGGCACCTTCCATTTTTGTTCTTTGCATAGAGAAGCATTGTTTCTCAGCCCCATGCAAGTCAACAGCCTGCTGATGTACAGGTTTTGTATTTCCAGTGAAAAATCTTCTCAGCCCCACTGAGCTAAAAAAAAAAAAAATCATCTGAGTTAGGGAGCTTTTCCCATCCTGTCCCAGTAATATGAATGGCTAAACACTGGAGCTCTAACACAGAGAAAAGAGACTTTTTGTCATCTCTTACCTATCTGCATTTCACAGAAGTGTTACAGTAAGACAATCTCACAACATTAACAAGAAAAAAGTTATGGAAATCTATGCCTTTTCAAGTTTTTTTTGTTGTTGTTACTATAAATACTCATTTTCTACACCCAAAGGTCTAGAATTCTTCTTTCAATTTAATCATCGTTAGCCTATTTCCCTAACTTACTGTTTGATTCTTGGGAGAATGGTTTCATTCTTGGGAGAATGTTCCCGTCTTGGGAGAAAAGCAGCACCACTCACGTGGATTCTTCAATAAAAGTAACCATGTCCCAGGAAGGGCAGCTATACTTACAAGATAGAAAAGCAGCAGTTTATTAGATACATATAATCCATTACAGAATGAAAGCTTTTGTTCACAAGACAGTATTTTAAAATAAATCCATCTCCTAGTATGTTGGACCTCCAAGATTGTTTTCTCTGGGTTTCAGTAAACTGTTAACACCAGGTTGGAAAATTTTATCAAAGACTTATGCGATTTCAGTTACCTCAGTGGGAGGTTATTTTGAATAGCATTAGGGTATCAATACTGTTTATAATAGTATTTTAGTCACTGACCTTATCATGATCCCACTAGTGCAGCCTACTGTTTCTTTCATTACGAAATTAGGTCAAAGCCTGCACATTTCGCAGAGCCCATCACTGACACCAAGATTTCCCGTCTGAAATCCCAGCAGGCAGTGCTGTCAAGTGTCACACTGAAAAGGGAGGAGTAACACAAGTTTGGGAATGGGTCTCCTCCAGTTCCTCCCCTGCCTCCTAGGAATTGTAGTTTGGTACCAGTTGCTTTTGTTCTACTTTATTCAGCCACACACGTGCACTCACCACCCAAACACACACATGCACACACTCGTACACTCTCACAGGTTATATGCAGCAAGTACTGTTTTTGAAGTGCCCAGAAGTGTGCCAGACCTTTCACTAAATACACAACATGGAGGCTGCTGCATACATAGCTCAGATTCTGATCCTAAGATCCTCATCCAAGTCTCCCTAAAAATGAGCTGAAAGACTTCTTTTGATAGCACCAACGTGGATCAGGTCTAATTACCTAATGGATCAACTCATGGTCTTTTATGCCTCTATCAGGCTGGGTACTTAAAAAAAGATAAACACAATTATGTGTAACACAATTATGTAACTTACTGTAACACAGTTATGCATTCCAAACTAAAGCTCCTAAACTGAGAGTATATCCTGCATGTGGAAAAGCCCTTTTGCAAAGCTCAGACTGTATTCACTGCTCTGCTTTGTTCTTTTTTTTTTTTTCCAAAATAGTTAGTGCTTTAGAATACCAGTAAAGCTGCCATATAGCTAACTGAACTCCTATACCATTAGGCAAATTAATTTTACATATAAATTATTTAAATTTCACCTGTGATTAGTTCTACATGCAAGCAATGATTTCACTATAGATTATGTCTTGTCTTTTTTAGAGAATTGCAGCATGATAAATAAATGAATAAAGACTGATAGCAGTGTATTTCACCACATACGCTGGGAAGCATTCTTATCACAATATTCCCTATGGTCCCCCTAGTCTGCATTAAAAATAACTAAAGACTGTAGTCATATTTTTTTTTCCAAACATGAAATGCATTTTATGCAACAATGCTTCAGATGAGACACAAACTCAACAGAGCTTACAAATATTCGACATTAGCTCTCTTCATAGCCTTGCTTCAGCTAAGAGGCCTTATTGGTGACTGCAGATGCATTGATATTTTGTAAACCTAGTTTTTAGATTAAAATTCACGAAAGATACCTCACTTGCGTAAATAAATCAAGGTTGCAAAAATAAAGTTTAAACATCCATACACTACTACTATCGTTTTGCCAAAATGACACACAGGGTGACTATGAAATTTGCTGTAATACAGTAATCGAGAATAAAATTTGCCCTGCTGTATTGCTGAAAAAGGTGTAAGTAGGTATCCGTGGATTTAGTAGCATATTAAACATTCATTGGCCTAGAGTTTTAGAATTGCTGAGTACCCACAAATCCTACTGGATAGTGAGGTGACATATCTATCACAGTGAAAGTAGGGCTCTTGTCTGACAGCTAGCTGACAGAGGTATTAATGCCTATTCCCACTGTAATAGATAAGCCAGGCCAGGCCATATGGGGAAGATGCTACAAGTCAGTTGCTCTGATTTAAGCTTACGTATAACATTAATGACAGAAATCATCATACTGAACCTGGTGGTCCTACAACATGCATGGGGATTTAAGGATTAACACTCAACCTGTCTGGAACAGTTTTGTCATACAGTGTCAATACTGAAATTTGTGGGGGGAAAACCTATTGATTTCCTCAACATTTTCACTGAAAAATGGTTGGCTTTCTACTGGGGCTGGGGGAGGAAAGAGAGAGAGAAAAGAAATGAAGAAATGTGGTAACTTGTACTACTACATTTCCCTCAGAATGGCAAAAAGATTTTGTGTTCTTCTGTAATCAGTAATAGTATCTTACATTGCATTCAGTAGCCCTTGTCTTAGATCTTCATTACTGAACACTGATAGAAGTGAGATAATATTTATTTCTGAGTATTACCACTCACCGTGACCACTGAAAAGTATGTTTCCTTTTTGCCAGTGTGCGCCCCTACCCACCTTTGTTTGGGAGTATATACGTGTTTACAGAGGATTAGGACCCGCTTAGTCTACGCACAGGCAAGTGACTGCCATATATAGCTGTATGAAGAATTCACTACAAATAGCTTTTGATGGTTGCTGCCCAGGTTTTTTTGCATTCATGAATTATCTATGAAGAGAATCAAAATTATTATTAGGCTGTAGATCATTGTTTAAGACAGCCAGACCAGGAATAAATAGATAAAACATCCAACAGAGTGACCAGTCTAATTTATGAATAGTCAGGAAGAAATTCACTTTTAAGGCCTAGCTGTGCTAGTCTCATTAATGGTAACAAATCCACTTTGCAGCTTATCTTCATTAATATCGGGAAAGTAAGTACTGATAGTAAATAGCCACACAGGAAATAAGCAAAATTGAAAACCAAAATCTCTAGACTACTTATTATTTTTATTAAATAAATGTGTTCAAGTGTTTCAGTGTTTGCAAACAATAACAAACAAGAAAAAAAAAAAGGTTTTGCCTTTGCACATGAATAAATATTCATAAGCATATTCTTGTCTATTATTCATGCAGGGTGTGATTCCACTAACTTGTTTAGTTGAGAACCTCATATGACCCAGTGGGTCATCACCTCCCAGAATGACTGGCTATTTTTTTATTTCCTCCTGTATGCCAGCTCTTTTCTGATTCCTTCTGCAGTAGAGCTGCCTTGTTCAAACAACTGTGTAAACTGTAAGCCTACTGCTTATATGTCTGCTTAACAAAGTGTTGGGAGAAGATTGTTTTATGGTGGGGGCTTGGGGTGCAAGTGAGGTGTTAGGGATTTTTGTTTCAGGGTTTTTGCTTTTGCTTTTCTAATAAGGATTTATCCACAGTAATTTGTAAAAAAATCTGTTGAAACTTCAAAATTACAAACAGAGGTTAGTGGACAGAAAGAATACCATTTTTCTGCAATTCAAAGCCATCCTGCAAAGACTGCTTGCTGTAGGCAGGCAGCTGTACACATACTTTTCTATCAGCAGAAGCATTCCATAGTGGAAGCACTCGCTCTGTAGTAGGTCTGTGAAATAACTGTGAACGTTTTTGAGATTTTTCTTCTACGCAAACATGCCGCATTGCTTCTGTAAACTTTCCTACAAGTAGTAGACTGGTAGCTTTTAAGTCATTTTTATTTTCTGAAAGAAAAAAACAAGATGATTTTTTTTTTTAACTGAAAATTAACATGTCAAAGGGATGGAGTTCTCATCCTTAGACAGATGGAAATTTGACAGAGACTGGTAGATTTATAATTCCAGGTATACTTTAAGTTGTACTTTTAGTAGCTGTCAGATGCCTGACAGTGTTTCTTGATTCCCATAGTCTGAGCTAGTTTTTTGACCATTGGCCTGCTACTGCACAGGAAAGGTGTGATTTCAGGCAAATCACTCTATGACTGTGCTTCATATCCAAAACCAATAGGGATGAGCCCTAGGAAGAATATTATATGCCATCTAGCAGTTGCAGTGCCCTCCATCAGGAGACCAAAAGGATCCATTCAAAGATTCTAAATGTGTTTGTGTCTAGAGGTTTGTCATTGTCCCTTTTTGTTCACAGGCATCAGAACAGTTGCAAAAGACTTCACTTGGTTATTGCATTAATTAGAGAGAGGAACCAAATTCTTCCCTGATGCTGTACAAATTAATTACAGCTGCATCACTATTGGCACAACGTAATGATACAAGTTAATTTCAACTGAGATTATTAGTTTGAAGGTGGATACCTGTCCAGAATTGTGGTGACTGATGATGTAGCAAAAGATCTGGAACAAGATGCACTTTTCAGTTACTTCAAATTAAGGCCAAATTTAAATGTGCAACTTAGGAAAGAAGGACTTCAGAAACAACCGAACAACTGGTAACTGAAAGAACTGCATCAGTTATTATCTTAGTTATACTTATTAAAGCAGAACTCAAAAGTAGTATAATTATACACATGTATAAAATCAATAATTAGCCAAAATATTCATAATGCAGTTCCTGACCCATAAAAAGTCCTTTCCAACCATCAGCTTTAGAGGCCATCTTAGTACTTTTTTTTTATATACAAAGACTGCAACGATGATAGATTTCTATGCATGGTCCCATGAGCTGTCTGCCTATGAACTATATCACAGAAAGTGATAGATGAGTATATTCAAAGCACTGAGAATAGAAAGTTACCTTCTTTTATAGCTAAGATATCCAAGAATCTGGTTTTCTTTTAGTGTGCGTTTCTCAGAAGAGGATTCCATAGGAGGAGGGGAAAAAACATCAGCACTCTCCAAACTAATATTTCCAAGTCTGAAAAGTGAACGTGACTGAACAGCTGTGATGTGTGCAAGACAGCAGGGCATTTGCCTGGTACTAATGAACAGCATTGCCAATACACTGATTTCCTGTGTTGACTATAGCCATTGAGAAGCTAATACATTAATGGCAGACTACTAATATAAATTAAAAACCAAAGACATACAGCTTTCCGTCTGCCTTTCCTTCTGTCCCTTATTTTGTACTGCATGAATGAGCTATTACCTTCTTGTTTCCCTGAGATGTTGGTTCACTAGGGTAGAGTGAGCAGACTCAATTTCACCGAAAGTAATGGAGTGAGATTATCCAGAATTATTTCCAGTGGGCTGAGTTTGTTACATTCCTTCTGTTATGAGAATATAAGTAAACAACTAAACACCTTTCCTGAAAGCTGAGAATCTTCATAGTCATCACCTCTTCCTATTTCCTTGATTAGTCCAGCATTTTGGGTTTAGCCATGCTCAATTAACTCATCCAGGAATTGGTCCAGTCAGAAACAGTTGATTTAAGTGAGATAAACTGGGCATCTGTTTGGAAAAAAATGATTATCCAAAATATGCTTTCATCATGAGAAAATGAACTGTGCTATCTCCATATTTAAAAACATATGCCTCTAAATAGATTAACTTGCTTTGAAAGCTTAAGAAATAGAAAATAGTAACATTGAAACTGAAACTGAAACAAGGAGATACTAAGTCAAAATTAAGTAACCAGTGTGTTAACATTTTAATGTACTGGAACTTGAACTTGGTACTAGTACCTTCATCAAACCACTATATAAACTGTATTGAATTAAAGCGATTAGAACTAGCAATAAAACCAACCACTGCAGCAGTGATTGAAATATGTGGGGTGCTTGCGTGTGTTTGTACTGGTGGTAATAAAAATGCTGCCATATTTAGTCACTGATTTGCTTTAGGAAAGAAATAAAATCAGCTGACAACACTCCCATGTTTTGTTTCAATTACTAAAGATTTTTTCTTAAAAAATAGATATAAAATTAGGGACATGGTTAATAATTAAGTAACGTTCATGGCATTGGAGAATACAAGGCAATAAATATCTTTTGCGGGTGATTAAACGCTGAATTGAAGCTGAAGCAGTTGATAACCTCAGAAGCTGTTTATTGCAAGTGAACACTAATGCTGCGGATATTATTGCTATGATACTGGAATATGAATGAAGATGATAACAGTGAAAAAGAAATAATAGTTGATTTTGGATTTTTTTTCCTAATCTCAACAGCATTTGAAAATGTTTTGCTATTACTTTCTAGGTCGATGAGACATTAGCTAAATAATCTGCAGCTAACAGTAGAACTAAAATTTTGTATTTTCAAATGGGCCTCAGTCCAGCCTCCAAGGACATATGCATGGTTGAAGAGCACAGGCATATACGGGTACAGTGAGTAGATATTAATTTCCTACATGTAGCCCCTCAGTTACTGGTCTCCCTGCAGTTCAGCTTTGGACAGTAATGAAGTCAAGTGCTGACTATACACTCCAAATGAGACCAGTGATGGAAAGCCATGTTGTATATTTAACTATTTATAGCATTTAAAAATACTTGTTGCCAGATGTAAAAAGGTGTTTTATTTTTCGGGATGGTCAAATAATCATATCATAAAATATATCCTCATATAATTATATTTTAATATACCTATTAAAAATGGATAGGCCTCAACTGAATCTCACACACTATCCAAAGTATCCATTTGCAAATAATAAAGGAAAATTTGCCAATAATCTGTGGTAAAATATGAACAGTTCTGCTAATTCAAGTAGCACAGATGCAGCATGTGCCAATTTAGAAACTACATAAAGCCAAAAGGCTTCTAGAATCAATCCAATTTGTTCTGAAGTCACGGAAATGTTGGCTTTAGATGTAGCATAGCAATGTACAGTTTACAAAAGAAAATAGGAGCTAACCAATCTATCAGGAGCAGACACGCAAAATGGTCCTTAATGCTCCTCATGCAATCCAGATTCAGAAGAGCTAAGAGAAAAAAAATTAAAAAGAATGGATGTAATAATAGATGTACAGTAAACCAAATAAAGTAATTTCAAAATTACTAAAGAGCAACAGTAAACGAAAAATGCCTTTGGGTACACCATCTGTTTATCCATTCCATATTATACCTTTTCATCACAATTACCTAAAGTGGTATATTTGTGTTTCTGTAATGTATGGAATTCATTACATAGTTTTGCAATGAAATTATCACACTGTGGCTGGGACATCTGCACCCTGTCATATATCATTCTATTCATTTCTAGTTAATTTAATCCTAATATCTGCCTACATGACAAGACAGATGTTCAGCTATATTGTATCTTCCATAGTTTTCTGCCTTGAAGAAACTTTAAGTCACTGAAAGAACTGACATCTTTCAAACAGACATCTTATGGGTTTGGGAAGTATGCGTGTACAGATGTGTATATATGTATGTTTGTGTTTATATGCCATATTCCTTTTTTAAGAAATGTGTTTTACAAAGCAAAAATCTTTTACAGCAACTTTTAAATATAAACATTTTCCATTTCATACACATAGGTTTCTTTTCAAAATGTGCTTTACTAATATTTTGGTATATTTATTTAATAATATTCATAAATACAGGGTATTTCTGTTAAATTAACTTTTAACTCTCTTGCCTTGAATGGGACAGATCTTTTTCCGTCATTGCTGATTAGAAGTTGTGGGCCAGTCTTCCTCTTTGTCTTTTGAGCCTTGACCCTCAAAACATGAAAGGGTAATCAGGCTTTATGGCCAATAGTGCTGCACTTCATGTCAGACATGAATGTGCCAACCAGAAGCACGTTACCTTAAAGTTCTTTATTAACAGCATCACTCGTATGAATCTATGCCATTGGTCACTTACAGAATGTCCTTATACAGAACCTGTAGCACATCCACATGGGATAAGGTGTATTGACCACACATGTAAAGCACTTGCTTTTCATCACTCTTGTCACAGTCCTCTTCAAGTAGCACTTTCAGGGCTGTCAAAGAGCTTTGTTGTGCTTTCCTCTTATAGCACAGAATCTTTAGACCAGATTTACGGAAGGACTTGGGCAGACTTTGATACCTATTGACTAGTCAGCCCCCCATTTACCACTCCTGATCCCAATCTTAACATGGACACAGTAAATTCCTTTAAGTGGCACAGGACCTAACAGCATTTCCTCATTTTGACCTAACTGAAGTCATGCTTGTGACTTTATGGTTTAAGGCTCTGCAACCACATCAGCCAAATCCTTTTTTAAGCACACCCATGCAATGCTGCATAATCAATAGCAATACCGGACTGCTTCATTTTTCAACCAGCCATTGCTTGGGGTAAACAAAACTTTTTTTACTTGTCCATCCTGCAAAACACATACAAATCTTTTAAAATTAAACGGCTGTCACAGTAAAATAGAGCTGTCATTGTGTAAGCACACAAGTGACATTTTTAGCATTTAGTAAAAGACACTGTACAACTCAAAGCAATTACACTTATCAGTGTAGTTCAACACAGTTGGGCACTATTGGCCCCCCATGAAAGAGCAGGACTAGAACACCAGGTGTTTGTCTGGTCACTATTACATGCTGTCTGCTTAGAGTGTTCCCAAAATCTCCGCGCTATCCTATTAAGCTGTTCGCTGGGTAAATACTGTGAATATCATCTGATGGCATTTTGCTATCCTGTGAACGATACAGGCTAGTAGCAGTGGTTAGAGGCTCACAAATTGGGTAAAAAAAGGTGCAAAATGTACGACACAACTCAGACAAAACAGCAAACACTCTCTACTTAAGGGGTTACTTTCATGGTAACTATTTTCCAACACCTTTGAAGAATATGTAAGTTTAAATTCTATGCCTGTAAGCTGCCAGATAAGCCACAAGCAAATTATACCCAGCTGTTGTGTTGGATAACAGCAACAGATTACGTAATGGACACTCAGATAAAAACAAACATGAATTGATTTAGAGTATTAAATAACTAAAAATGGCAATTGCTTTTCAAGTTGTTTGGCTGATGATATGGGGGTGAAATAGTTCAGTTAGTTAGCTTATGTGCACCTCTGGCATTAAGGGGATTTTAGGGAAAAACAGCTTCTAGCCTTTTGAATGGCTTGCTTTAGTGTTTTCACACTTTAGGACCATGATATTCCTGTTTAAATAAAATCCTTTTTTGTGTTGTAGACAACTTAAAGCAGGAATAGGCCAAACAGGGATATCAGACCAGGGACTGGCTAACATTTATTAGCATCTGTTTGTATTTTCAAATGGAATGTTTACTTCTTCTATATAAATCAGCAGGCGCTACTTTTCCTCTTGAGTCTATGAGCTTCAAAAAACAAAAATCATTGCTTACCATGTATGTTGGTGGTGTTGTAACATCATTTTCAAAGCTTCATAAAGATAGATTAAAAAAACCCCAAACAGCTGATGAGGTGTTTCAAACTAACAACAATGCAAAGAACACCAGTATCTCTGGACTGCTCATTAATTATCCTGAGCCTCTCTGCAAATAATACAGCATATGACATTTGCTAACAGTTATCAGTTGTGTCTATTTCCACACACGTCGAAAAGGAAATAACTGTGGTATATGCTGGCAAATACATGATGTTCTGACTCTGTGCATAAGGCCTTCAGTTTTTCAATAGTGACCACTACAGGCGAGATGGCAACAATACAGCTTCAGTAACTGCTTTATTGAAACTTCACTGTCACCAAAAATCTCAGCAGTTACCAATGACAAGTTCTTAAAAAAAACACCCACTGAAGAAGTGCAAGGGGATGACTATCAGGAATTAAGCCAAATTCCAGCACAGAACGGCTAAGTGTTGGTAGGCTGCCTAATACATCTGAGAGGTTTTAGATTTCTAATATGGAATGGATTAACACTGGCAGTAGGCCTAACACCCTTGTGAGATATGAAACAGTAGCATAAACCCTGGGACCTTTTTGGGATTGTAAGATTATTGGTTTATTTAAATACATTTACATAGGGTGTTCTTTAAAAAAAAAAAGAAGGAAAAAAGACCCTTAAAGAAATGAGAATTCCTGTCTAAGGCTGCTGCTTAGGATTCCCAGAACGGAGACAGCTGTCCCCCTTGGGGACAGTTTGGTCTGTTTCATGACAACATGTAACAAGGTTGCTCAGTCAAAAACATATGTACTTGAATGAAAAGTGAGATACAACTGGAGTGAACATATAGAGTTTATCAAATCAAAATATCGACCAGGAGATTAAATTATTAGGAAAGTGAATTTACAAAAAGATTAGACAAAAATAGGTAGCACTGAAGATCATGCAGGGAGACTTCAGAAAAATAAGCCTTTGAGTTTGTTAGATTTATGGCTTAACTCACAAATATGATCATAAATACTGACTAGCACTAATGCTTTTTTCTTCCATTACCTCAAGAACTTTTAAGCATTATATTAGATGTGGGTGTTTTGCAAGAACAGTTTATTTATCTTGCCGCACTGTTCATGTGGGTGATGGTTATACTTGTCTGCTAAAATAAGACAAGGCATGATTGTTATTGCGGTCCAGCAGATTTGGGGTCTGGTTGTTGAGCAGCTGCTGTTTAACCAGAGCCCAGGAGCCTTTATAAATATGCTATAGAAGTGTGCATTCAGTAATAGATGTCTGTTGTCTTTATTCAGATTACTCTGGTGACAGTACAGGCTTTTGACATCAGTGATGTCTGCAATGACAATATTTTGAAAAAGTTTTAAAAGTGGGTAAAATCTTCTGAGTAAGAAGATTTGTAAGTAATCTAAGCACAAAAATCTTTTATGCTTCAATAGAAACAACTTGAACTTAGATAACTCTCCTCCTCTACTTTTGTCTTTGTTTTTGTTTTAGAAAGGGTTTGAATTATGTTTGCAGTTGCAAGTTGTTGCTTCTTTAATGAAGAACAAGAAAGGAATCATAGAATCATAGACTAGTTTGGGTTGGAAGGGACCTTTAAAGGTCATCTAGTCTAACCCCCCCTGCCATGGGCAGGGACATCTTCAACTAGATCAGGTTGCTCAGAGCCCTGTCCAACCTGACCTTGAATGTTTCCAGGGATGGGGCACCTACCACCTCTCTGGGCAACCTGTGCCAGGGTTTCGCCACCCTCATTGTAAAAAATTTCTTCCTTCTATCTAGTCTGAATCTACCCTCTTTTAGTTTAAAACCATTCCCCCTTGTCCTGTCGCAACATGAAAGATCATGTTTTCCAGAGTTGACAAGGGTCTCTTCTTTTTTGTAAAGAAAGAACTTTAAAATATTATTGCGGTTTGCCTTTAGTACGTATTATTCCTTCATACATATGTTAAACAGTACGTGCATTGCTTGAATAAGAAAGCCAGAAGTCAAACTTCCAAAATTCAACCCCTAGACCTGAAATCAACCTATTGTACAATCTGAGCAGAACTTTACTTTCATATCTGCATGTCGTCTAATGGTGATGCTCTTATATTCTTCATGATCCACAGAAGCAAGCTATCAAGGCAGAGGTTTGCAACGCTATGTAGAAGCCTACCACATCAGACAAATACCCAGAATCACAAGGGCACCTTCCTCCCATGTGCAAGTTAGTATATTTATGGAGACCAAGTTAGGTATCAATAAAAAAGACTGTCAGTGCTGAGTATTGTAACACCTAGCTCTTTCTTACCTTCGTAACGAAAGAAACAGAGACCTGAGGGAGGTTTCTTAGGGCTTAGTCCCATCAGGCCTTACTTAAATACTTTTTAATAGCACCTGTTTTGGAACTTTATTGGACAACAGTCTGGTAGCTGTGAACCATAGTTGGCTCTAGGGTGAGCAAACAACTCATTTAGAAGAGTTTTGAAGCTGAAACAGTAAATTGGATACTTTTTTTTTTTTGGTGGAGCTAGCCCTAAATGTCTTTAAAGTCAGTTCCAAAGAACAGACAACTCCAAAAGGCTGGTAAGTCAAGATGAGAATGGTCAAAGACATACAGAGGAAGTTTATGGTGTCTCAGTCTGTGCTTGTATCAATATAACAGACTAATAAATTTGACCGGCAAAAGTTAGAGATTACAGCAGGACAAGGCTCTCATTCAGCCTCCTTAATCTCTTTGCTGAAGCACCGGATAGTTAAAATTTAAAAATTCATTCTTTAAAGCCAATCACTAGATTAAATAATCCTGGATGAATATAACCACTGATTATAATTTTTTTACATAAGTCTCTGTATAGGTAGATACATAAAAAATTTTTATTCCTTTAAATTTTTATCATGTTCGCTAGAAAATAATCACTGAAGTAAAAGCACAGAACAAATTTCCTACTAGTATGTGCAACTGTGAAGGTGTGTGTAATTTGACAGTGATTTTAAGTGTCTCCCTCTGTACAACTCTGTGTGCAAGGGTCATTGGACCCTAGTCAGATGCAAGACTCATAATTTTAAATAAAGTCAGTTGGAAATGACTGTCCAATCCTGTAAGAATCTAAACAGTCTCCAGAGTAAAATAATAAATAAACCCATGAGGGTTACATCTAACATCCTAAGAAACATTTGTCATAAAACTCATCTGGTTTCAAGCCCTTTTCTGCAAAACACAAGACTTGAATCTGAGACAAGATTCAAGTGAGCTGGTGTTGATGGATGGCTTTGATACATAATATGTGAAGCACATGGTTGTATTTCTTTCCTCTCGTAGCTAACTACAATTCCAATAGTGAGGGACTACCTGGAGTGGCTTTGTCTTTTTAAAAATTTATAAAACAAATAGCACAATGTAACCTCAGTTCCCACTGGGACTCGACAAAGCTATCATGGTATAAATGTATAAAAATGTAGAGTCATGCTAGAAAACTACTTTTGAGTACCGAGTTTATTCAAACCTAAAAAACTCAACACAAATCAACGGATGAGGATAAACAGTGGAAAAATACTCATATAGACCAAAATTGCTTGTTATACTGGATTTAGCATAGGTTGGGTGTTCAGGGGAGTTGTACTCTAAGTTGAAGATGATATATAGTACCCTGAATGGATGCTCTCTACTAATTCTTTATGGAAAATCCTTAGGTTTTATTCTTTATTTTTAATAGTCCTGCCCAAAAGTAAGATAACTTGTGTTTTTAAATGCTATTCTAGGTATTAAATACGTGCAGGACTGGACTCCCTATCCTGATTCCTTGAAGGCTTAATTTACTACACCTCCAATTCACTTCAGCTACCTCCACAATACAAATGTTTCTGCTGACTGACTAGGCAATCTTCAGTTGCATATGACTTGCAGGTTTCCAAGCCAGTGAGTAGCTCTAAAAAGTGCCCTAAAAAAAAGTTGAGGTTTCATCCTGGCAACATGCATTACTTTTTTTTTCTGTTAGTTTTTATACATTTAAGTCATTAGGGAACTCTGAATGCATCAATTTGTTGCCTCAATAGCATGAGGTAGTTGCTAAATTTATTTGGTTTATATTTAGTGATTAAGGGAGACTGATTCTCTCCAGTCCTTTGAGGAAGCTCATGGTGTTATGGGGGGCATGTCAGCAATAATTAAGAAATATCCTGGTACAAATCCCAAAAGATACATATTTTTATAAATAATTCCCCATGGAAAAACTTTTAAAATGATGCACTTGTTCTGAAAATGCTTCAGGCCTTCTCTAAATAGATTATATTGCTGTTTTTTTTAAGAGTGCGTGACTTGAGGTGCACATTTTGCTTGTAACTTATAAAATCACAGCGGAGTTATGTGAGGGGAAACACAGAATAACGTGCAGTGAGCTTCAATGCCTCACAAAGGATTTATTATTCAGACAATAACCCAGCTTCTTGTTTTATGCAATTGTAATACAATAAGCATAACGGTTTCTTAGGCCACAACCAGAAATGCATTTTGTTGGCTTCACACTTACTACTTTTTTACAATTTTCTCATGTAGGCTTCCCCCCCCATTTGGACTCCATGGATCAAATTTCTTTTTCTCTTTAGAGGTTAGTCTTCTAGTGTATAACATATTTCAAAATGGTTTTATACTGCACAACGCCTTAAGCTTTTTGGTGGGGGTGGGTGTGCTTTACACTTCAATTTTCCTAGCAACTGCATGGAATAAACATATTACTTAGCAGGATATCAACTACAGATGCAGTCCTTATAACAATAACCTGTGCATCTGCTGATTTAAAGATGCTTCCGCTTTTTGGTTGTAACGAGTTCTGCCTAATTTCAAAAAACTGAGCATCAGAGATTAAAAATGTTGATTCAAACCGAAACAACCTACCCTGTTCCATCTTCTACTTAGAAGCCAGTGAAAGGGAAATGATAAAGGGAAGGCAAATAGAGGCAAAAATAGAGGCAAATGATAAAGGGAAGGCAAAACCTGTAAGTATGAATTGACACTTCCTTTTTGCCTGCCAGTCTTTGGTTCTGCACAGTGATAATAACCCTAGTGTATATGGACTTTCTTTACATACAAAGTTGTTTAAAACCCTCAAGACGTTAGGTACCCAGTTTAGAAACTCAGACTCCAAGAAGTGTCCCTATTATCCATCACAGTAGATGTGACCTACTTTTCATATGGCCCACTGCCTTGTTGAACAAATGCTACATGTTCCCAGAAGTAAGCTCCAACACAGAAAAGCTCACAGTACTGCCACTATGGCATTACAGTCCGGTACTGCAGAGTAAGCAATGTGCCTTTGTAGATGTTCAGGTCAAGATTTTTTCAGTTAAGACTACTTTGAACACTGGCAACATGCTGTGTGGATTCCAGAGCAGTTTAGAAGCATCAGTTTAATTCATACCACCATTATATGAGGTGAAGTAATAACTGTTAAGTGATTCATCCCATTATTACATAAGAAATCTATGGCTGAGTTGGAATCGGATTCTGTATTTTCTAAATATGAAGATATCGTTCATCAAACCATATTTCTTACTTTGAAGGGCTATAATTCAATTAATGTACTTCTAATCATGTATTAAAGCTCTATATTCTCTCTGCACATCACAGCAAGTACAATAAAATAATCCACAGTAAGTTATTTAAACAGCTGTTTATGGCACTTGTATTTGTAATGCATATCAAAGCAAAACGGGCAAGGCAGAGGTCGAAAGAAACAGATTCAAGAACAAAACTTGTTGTCCTTCAGGCAATGAAGGTCAGGGCACATAATGGAGTAGTCACACCAAACCTCCTAAGGGAGATGCATTTGATACACCACATTTTGGTGCTATTTTCTGGTCCGTCATGGAGTTGTTCAAAGCACTGAGCATAGTTAAGAGGCTGCCTTTTGCCTAGCTTTCAAAAGGGAGATAAAAGATGTAATCACAAAGATGATTATATTTTACATGCAGTGTCCTTTTGATTAATATTGGGCTATCCACAAACAGCAAGAGCTCAAACAGCTGAGCAAGTCCAGGATTCAAGAGTTCCCTTCGCCCTCACCCCATCAAAACTAATTATATTTTAAAATGATCTTCTGCCCTCATGAGATATTGTGTGCTACTGGCAGATAACTAAATATGAAATTTGGAACAGTGCTATCACAGGGAAGTGACTGTGAAATATTAGATATCAGCACATACCAATAGCATCATACAGATGTACCAACAAGCGAGTAACATGCCAGTCCTCCTGTTCTATTTCTTCCATGTGGATAAAGCAAGAAGGATTAGACATAAGAGAAATTGCTCTTTAGAAAGCAGCTGATGTTTTGTTTATTCAGGGGCATGGACTTCTATAGGACAAAAGTCCTTATAAATCACTTGAGCATGATTTTGCTGCATGAGTTTAGAAGGGAACATTCTCCTCCCAAAGGCACAGCAGTAGCGTAGAGCCTTGTAGATACAGCAGCATCCCTGACTGCTACATCCTTTCTTCTATCAAGAAGATGACTGTGTCTGTCATCCACACAGTCGTCAACTGCTTTGATCCATCTTCTCTCTGATCACAAATCTTTTCTTAAATGTTCAACCGAGGGTAAACTACACCAGGCAGCACACTGATGACCAGGAGGAGGAAATCACATCTCAGATTTCCAACATCTTGCCTGCATGCCCTACCTTCCTCACAATTTTTTCTTTTTGCCATTTTCAGGGCCTTCCTTTAATTTGAACAAATACCTCTGAAGTTATGTCCATCCTGTCTTCTTCTCATCTGTACCTGCTTGTACAGGTACAGATTCTCTTGTTCTGCAAAACCCTTTAGAAAGTCAAAGCAAAGCAGCTTTAGCACTCTTCATTAAGAGCAGGGATTCAAGAATCTGGCTCAAGTTTTCTTTCCCTTTGATCTTCCCACAATCTTCCATTCTCACTTCCAAGCATTATTACAGTTACGATTCAGTAAAACTCAAATTAAGCTGATGTTGGGCTGGAATGTTAGCAAGTGCTTAAAGTTGACCATAGGTATGAGCGTCTGACTGAATAGTCATGACTTACGCTCAATGCTGAGAAATCGATAGTAATCAGAAATGGATGCCAAGCAATCAGGGGCTTATGTAGCCTGCTGAAATGGGGCTCACATTACATGTCAGCAGTTGTCTTCTGTAGCTTATGTCAAAAGTGACCCCTTTCCTAGATTAGATAACAAAGCCAGTGCACAGAATATGATGATATAAATCCTTTGGTCACAGTAATTATTATAATTCTTTTTTAAAATTACCAAAATATCTTACCTTTACGTTAAAAAAAATACTGTAATGATAAATCTCTTACAAAGGAAAAAGCACATTTTTAAATTAAAAAAGCAACATTAAGATTCAAAAAAGATGATTATAAAATTAGAAGTGTGCTCTATACCTTGGCCCAGAGTCTTAGATCTTATTTTTTAATTTTCTCAAGTCTAGGTTGTTTTTTTCAGTTCGTGAAGAAACTGAGACACGAAAATGGCATTTTTAGCCAGTAACTCATACATTTAGATTTCTGGGTTTAGGTTTTGGAAAAAATGCACCTAGTTGTTTTCTTATTACAATACTGCTGGTTTTGTTCACCGGTCCATGTTTTTCTTGGAATGTGGTAATGTGGAATGTTTTAAATTAGGGGTTTTACTTTTTACTATCCAATGTCTACTAAATAAGTCCATCATCTAATTCTAAAATTGTGAAGCAGCAAACATACACTTGTAGCCAGCAATACATATATTTTTACTCCAGAGAAATGCTCTTCTGTTCTAAATTTATTGCAGAAAGTTTCAGAGACAAAAGAAAGGCTCTTTGCCAAACCTAGCTTTGCTTCTTTATAATAATACTTTAGGTCTCTTCAAATACCCTAACTAAATATTGTAAACTGCTGAGAAGTTTCCATCAAGGCTATAATCAATAATAACAGTTGCTAAGCTTCAGCTGACATAACATCAGAATCTGTTGCATACAATAGTTTCAAATGAAACTATGGAACAAATGAAGGCATTAGATTGGATGCAAATATTAATCAAAGTCATATTTTATACCCTAATTATAAACAGTTTTTGAAATATGAGCCATGTATTATATTAAAAAGATACAGGATATAATCCCTGCTACTGCAACCCACTGCATATTTTGCCACCCACCACAACAGCCACTATTGTCTGTTGAATACACATGCTGTTTGGAATGTGTACTGACGGGTGCATTAACAGTGTTGAGAGACCCTCAAGCCGTTCAGATTTGGGGTTTGGTTTGAATAAGAAATTTAAAGCTGGAATTATAATCTGATACTTATTTGAAGCTCTAGAAGGTTACCCATACAATTCCTTCTCTTAAAATCAGAACAGTTGACCTTGTGATTGAAGCACTGGGTTGGGTTCAGTTCCCAGGTCTGATACACAATCTGCTGAGAGATTTCTAGTCCTAAAATCTGAGCTAATAACACAGCATTTCATTATCCCCTTTTGTGCTATTCTCTGCTTTTTCTAGTCTATTTGAGCAGGAACTGTCTCTTACTACATGTACAAACAGTGTACAAAATTATGGACTCTCACTCTCAGTTGGATCTCTAGGTACCGCTGCAATGTTATTAGCCATGCCTAATTTTCTTATCTTTTCAGAGTGAAAAAAAATTCCCCCCTCTTTGTCCATTATTTTTTTCCCAACAGTTGTGGAGTCCACAGCTTGATGTTGTCTTTCCAGAAAGGGAGAAAAGGAATTTTAAAGTTTCAGTGTCTATCTCCTTAGCAAGACATTTTGCGTAATGTAAGAAATCCATTTTGCCTAACGCAGACTGAAACAGCACAGTAAAATGCTTCCTAGATTGTCTTTCCAAACACCACTCAGCATGACGCTCCCTGTCTGAAAAAAACAAACCAAACAGTCCAGTACTTGGAATTACAATGGACATCTCAGAACCACAAACTAAGATCACTTTCAGTTTGATTTGAGTGCTGTTTGATTGACGTTGATAGTGGTTTTGAAGAGGATTTGCTAAGTAAGAACCAGAATTGTATCATTTTAGAAACAGTTCATTTGGAGACCTCCCCCCCACCACCACCCCCAGCTTATGCGATAGCTGTGAAGGTACAGACATTTTCCTCCGTATTTCATAAACCACTAGTCCAAGAGGACCCTAAATTAATGGAGAAAAAGGAAATTATTCCCCACCTAGCTTTTTAGAATACTGAACCAGGTATTGAAGACCACAGACTTGCACATTGCAGATTGCACCAAAGAAATATTCAAGCTGTCCCCTCTGTCTCATCCCCTCCCCCACTTCCCCCAGACAAGAGTTTCTAATAGTTTTCTTGAAAGGCTCCAATAAGTTCTATCTGTACTGTGGTGTTGAGCAGGTGCATGTGAAGAACAGGATAGTTCTCGTCCAGGTGGCATTAGCTTAGGAATTGGTGCTGATGCACTGTCAGGGTGGTAAGAAATAATGCCACTTTATTGGTAACAATTTTCATATTTTTGTTTTCATCTAGTTAGGATCAACACTTGTACAGTCCAGCTAACAGGGCTGTGGACAAAACACTTAATTCTCATCTAGAGTTACGGTGTTTTCTTTTATAGCACAAGATAAGATAGGTAGTAAGTTCTGCCCTTTAAAATCCCATGCAAAAACCTTCACAACAAGAGAAGTTGGCATGTAATAATTTCTCATTAGAAATTTTTATTCTCCAAGCATCTCTATGCCAAACCACTCACCTCTCCCCACTTGCCCCCACTTCCAGCAATATTGTGTTTGTAGATTTGGAAATATTTAGATTTAAGGTTTGGGGTTGGTTTTAACATACAATAAGACCGCAGTCAGGAATAACAGAAGCGTGATGGTTTATGACTTCTGTGACTACCATCAGTCTAGTCCTATTAACAGGACTAGTGTTACCTTGAACTGCTCTTGGACTGGATTTGTACTAGAAAGACATATACTCACTACAAGGGTTGATATATGGAACTTGGAAAATCAAATGAGCAGGTTAAGATAGTACTACTATTCTGTTCTTCATCATGTTTATACTTCAGCTTCTAGTCAGCTTGTATAATAAGTAACAGCTGCAGAACAGGAGGATCTATAAATAAAAACAGAAACAACAAAATGTCATATTTTGATAGTATTAACTAGTATTTTCATGTGTATTCACGCTGGAGATTGTGCCAAACTATTCAGCTGAACATTTAGACTTCCAAAAACTTTGAAAAAAAACGAGTTTCAGTTACTATTCACTCACGTGCTCTTTTAGGAGGCAAGATTTTCACCATGCTCACCAGAATGCCACTAACTGAAGAAAATACAATAAACTGAAATAAAAACTGAAAACAACAACTCGCATTTTACTCTTAGTAACATTGATGGTAGACAATGTTTTTCCTTCCACAAAATGAGTTATTCTTTTTCTTTTTAAAGTCTGTTCCCAGAAGGGCACTGGAAGAGATAGTCGCATTCAGTACTATGTTTTCTTAGACCACTTTTCAGATATCCACACTTCTGTCAGAAATGCCTCGGGATGTCATTTGCAAATATGATGGGAAGGATTTTTAAAGAACAATGTAACACATGCATTCAGACTCACAGCTCCCATTCATATAATTTATTGTTATATCAAAAAATGTGTCTCTCACAAAGGCATCGGTATTTCTTTATAGAGCAGTGATGTATGAGAATTTTTTTTAACCAAGCACTTCTTTGTGTTCACTTCTACGTATAGGGCTACAGCTTGATGTATCCTCACTAGATAAAGAGGAGGGGGGCAAGGGGTCCCACCAGCTCCTTGCGTACGATGGGATTAGAACAGTGTTGAATAGTATCCATATGGATAACTCAGTCCCAACATCAGTTCTTTGGCTTCCTCAGATTACATAAAAGGTATATTTCCTTCTTTGGAAACAGACTTTAAGATGAGTCTTTTTTAGTACAAAACAGTCAAAGGCGTTTCAGTTCTGTACTGAAAGCCACACAGGTAGGCTTCTGCACCTTAGCTGTAAAGTACTGCTCAATAAATGTTTCCATTCCCAGACAAAGATTAGATTTGAATATCAGTAAAGTTGAAAATTAATTTCTGTTAATATGAATGACTTCCTTCATTCCAGTGTCAACTGAAAAGCAACTATATACATACAATGGAGGCATCTGTGATAATACTGTGGAGAGAGGAAAGTATGATAGAGATCTTTTCCTTGACAAATATACATTCTCAGCAATCCAAAATTGCACTTAGGTGTGCTTGGTTTTCCCTGCTTGAAAGTAGCATAGTAGCTGAAAGGTCATACATCAACTTACTCACTGTAGGTGAGATTCCAAATTTTGCATCCAAGCTTTGATCTATATATGACAAGGTAACTACAGCTTGTAGTTTTTTACTACGCACTATACAACAAATGAGCCAAAGAAAATATGAAATGTGGTTTCTGTTGCCCATTGTTTTAGAGCATTTAGTTGGGGATGTAGAAAACATAACCAGGCTCCAGTTCTTCTTCACATTAATAAATAATTACTCTGCAAAACTGAATAGGCCTTGTCTCAGCAGGTCAGTAAACAGGGTTCCCTCATTGCCTTCCTGAGAAAATGATATTCCAGCCAAAGTACCTAACTGCAGTTGAAATGCAAGCAGAGTTAGGAACTTCTGTTCAAGGGGCGGGACTAAAGGCATGAGTCTTCCTAGTTATTTTACACTAACTGGTCTGGCCAATTTCATCCACCTTCCTCTCCTTATTCCCACAAGCGTCATTCTTTATGAATTTTACTCTTTGGTACTTAACTCAATCTTTGCATTGCATAGAGAGCTTGAATCTCTTTATCCTAAATGTGATACGAATTCTCCAAGCTGGCAGAGTGCCTGAAACAACTGTGTTACGATACAAAGAAAAGTTACAATCCTAAGTTAAATTTGTGATTGTCTCTGTGATTACCTCATTAAATGTATCTTGTTTTAGACATGTCAATTACCATTTACAATTGTACATATCTTACATGTCTTAAAGTAGAGCACAGATGCCCCAAATACTATTTTGTGTTCTTTGTGCTAAATGCTGCACAAGCACACAATGAAACAGTTCTCACTTCAACAAACCATGTATGCATGCAAGGAAAACAATGAAAAGAAGCTTGTACTGCGTACTTCATGGTTAAAAAAACCACATAGCTCCTTTTTTTGCCAGAGTCATAGTGCTAAGACACTGTATCATCACAGTAATTTAAAAAATTATTTCTTAAATAGGAGTGCAGCTGATATTTCATTGGCTCCTTTTACAGATTTCAGTGGCAACCCTTCACACACATTATACATGTATTTAATTTTTTATACTGTGATTTGAAGATGAGGCTCGAGCCCCAAGGTGTCTTTATTAATTAAATGTATCAGTTTAATGCGCACACACACACATGCAAAACCTTACTTGCAACACTGTCTCCGTGTGTGTTACTCTAGAATTTAAAAAGGGGAAGGGGGCGGAGGGGGGGGGGGGACGGGACAGGGGAGCTAGGTTTTACCACTAGTTTTATTTTTAAAATATGAGAAAATCGAAAGGAGAAGAAATCAAAAGGAGGTTGTGTCAAAATGTACTCACCAGTTCTATTGTGGTCTAAGGAACTTTCAGTTTTCAAAGGTCATCTTGGGCTGTGGTTTGGGTTTATTCCTACAAGGACTGGGGTCCAACTTTCAAAGGCTCATGTTTTTGCACTGGAGACAGGCACAGAGGGGAAGCAAAAGAGGGTTTTAGACACCATAACACTATATATCTTTGGTGGCCTAACCAACTCTCAACGCCCCGAGCATGTTATGACAGGACCCTTACCTCCTGGGAGCTTTTATGAGCTCCTGCTGTATAAAATAGCTGAGTAATTGTTGAGCCCTACTAGCTGGCTGCAGGAGATTCTGAACACTTGCAGCCAGGCAAGTGAGGGAGGTCCTGTGACAAAGGATTGCTCAGGGACTGTTTCCATCCACTCTTCTCCGGCAGTAAATATTGTTACAGAGGTGGGATTTTTGATAGCCTGAGCTATCTCCTTCACTTATTGCAATGACACTATGGTTCACACCCTTCTTTTAATTTGCAGATGTAGTAAAAAAGTCTCAAGCCTTTGACTGCAGGCTGGTCTCCCTCACATGGTCCCTTCCCACCTTATCCCCAAGGGGTCTGCTGTCAAAGAGTAAACCAATATGAGGTGACTAATTCATCACTACACATTTTCTTTGCTGATGTCCTAAGCAAAAAGTTTGATTTCTTAAATTTCTCTACCATAGTAGCATTTCTTACAGGTCTTATGTCAGAGTGAGTTCTTCATAAGGTTTCCGTGCTAGGCTTCTGTCAAGGTAGAGATCTCTGTAAAGTTACTGGTTCAGAATATCAAGCTTCTGGTCAAATGTGAAGATGTAAGCCGCTCTAACATCACTGGTTGAGTTGAGGCCCTGTTGAGTTGTTTAATGTTGGGAAAAGAAAATACTCTTCAGCAAGTTGCTATCATATTGAATGGTAGCTGTGTGTGATTGATAGCTCCTTGGTACCTGGAATGAATAGGCACTTCTGCAGTTAATGGTATGAAGAACACTACTTCAGTGAAGACTGCATTAAACCACAACCCTCTGAGATCTTACTTACTCAGCTCATAGCTAGTCTCCGTTCTTAGGGCTATTTCTTCATTTTAGCTACTGACAGGGCAATGTTCAACACATGAACAATTCTAGCAGTAGGATTCAAAACTGAGCTCAGTCCTCTCTGTCTTGCTTGTTACACCTCGGATACTCTGCATCCCTTTGGATTTGTTACAGGAAGAAAAGGGCAGAAAATCTCCAAACCACCTCGCCAATACCTTTCTGAAATGCTTGCCTCCTCTCCCTCCCTCCTTCTCACTTCAAGGACAGATCCCACTAGGAATCGCTGTGAAACCCCCCCCCCAAAAAAAAAGAAGCAAGGTTAAGGCCAGTTTAAAAAAGCGCCTAACTCTTCTCCATCTTTTCAAAGACAGCCTTACATACGAAGCTGAAAAGTCACTCTATCTTACTTGCATAGTTAACACAGTTAACAGGAGGGTTGTCTTCACAACCAGATTTACAGGCATAACCATCCACTGAGATGTATACACCTTTATGCTCACTGAGGCTGTTCCACCAGCCAGAAAGCCATGTAAAGTTGAGAAAGCAAGCACCAAAGTCTTCATCCTGTTCCATATCCATTTAGTAGCAGTAGTATTGTTATTCATAGAAGCATAGAATAGCTGAGGTTGAAAAGCACCTCTGCAGATTCTTTAGTCCAACTCCCCTGCTCATAGCAGGGTCAGCTACAGCAGATTGCCCAGGACCATGTCCAGTTGGGCTTTGAATTTCTCCAAGGGCAGAAACTCCATAACCTCCCTAGGCAACCTGTGCCAGTGTCTGCCCACCCTCACAATCAGAGCGTTTTTTCTTGTATTTAATTAGAATTTCTTGTATTTAAGTTTGTGCTCACTGCCTCTTACCCTCTCACTGGATTCCACATTCCTTCGTGATGGTCCATATTTTGCCACTACAGCACTAAGAATGTTTATTTTTCCCCCAGTGTTTTTTTCTCTCTCTCATACCTTCTACCTCAATTTAAGTTCAGCTCTGACCCCCGTATCAGGAGCCATAAAGAAGAACTATAGTAAGAATTGCTTTATTTTAATATTGAAGCAGGTATTCATTAAGGGTGTGAAGTCTCTCCCTCTTTGTCAGGCTTCTCACTACAACTTTCTCTGTTGATCTTCTAGGAGCATTTCTGTGACAGGAAATAAACAGCATAAAGCACAGCATTCTGCGAGAAGGCCATGCTCTGATCACTAGTGCTCTCTCTGTGAAGCATTATCCTAGGCTTCCATTCCCCCTGCTAACCATCAAATAGCTGAGCTATTTAAAAATTAAAATAATTTTTTTAAGTCTCTGCTAAGCTGAGATCTTTTCCTGGCAAGTTCACGGCTGGAATCAATTTTTATAGCCACGTTACCAAACAAACTAAAAATACAGGGCTTAATAATGGAAAACCTGACACCACCTAAAGTATAATGGAGCAGGCGTGCTGCTGTAATAATTCTTTTAAGCCTACAGAAACTAAGCAACGTTAATTATTAATCAAAAGCAAAGCACCCATTTTAAACATTTTTCAAGAAGATGTGCTCATTTAATTTCTTGCTACTGTATATTTTTTTATATTGGTAACTGTCATTCAAAGCCAGCAACACTTACACAACTGATCAGAAATAATACCCACAACACACATGACACAAGGCCTAAGAAAAACATTGAACTAACCAGCTATGCAATCCTCTTGTCTTCCTATGTTAGTGTCTCTTCCTCCTCATGGCTTTGCCCACCCAAGCACTCCATATTTACATGAGCTGCTGTCTTTTATTTTGTACTGTGAATAGTTCAGAAAATGAGCACCCCTATCAGTACTATATGGTTTAATCACTGCAACAAAGAATACCTAAGAAATATATACTGGGGCAAAACCAGATTATGTTTGTGTCAAACCCAGAGATACCAAGGAAATTTCTCTAAAGATCATTTTGTTCCATAGTGTTCTTATTTCTTAGCCTTTGTTGTGGAACACAAAATGTAGTTTCATCTTCTCTTGTTTCTTGCCAACCTCTTACCTGGGAGAGGTGGAGAAAATCAGTGTGATAGGTAATTGCTTAGTTCTGAAGAAACATCTGGGAAGGAGAGGTGAAAAAATGAAATGAAAACTGTAGTCAATAAAACTAATGTGGATTTTAAGATGATAAACTGTCAAACAAAGGCTTTATAATGCAGACTTAAAATGCTCTTACTTCAATCTTCTCGTATTCATTCTTCATCTTCTCTTATTCTGGTCTTAGTCATCAGTCTGGAATGATGTACTATTTTCTCACCACAACCTTAAGGTTGCTGTGAATTAATTGTATGCTTCTTTCAGTCCTCATTACAGTCTTTGACACAAGAATGAGTTTTCACAGAAGTGAATGCCAGGATGTTCTGATTCTCATTGAATATTCTCATTAATCCATTCTTAGGACAAAGACTAATGATAAAGAATAAGGACAGATATTAATTATTTCATTTCTCATGGCAATCTTTGGGATGTAATGAGAATGGAATGATCACCCCTTTTTGGTTCTTAAAGTAAGCTTTTTTTAAGGATAGAAAAATATTCAAAATTAATTTATTCTTGTAATTAAACTGTGATAAGACCAGAAGCTTAAAACACATCACTAATTCATTTTTGTGCCAGTTTTAAGGGCCCAAACCTGTAAGTGCTAATTAGAGGGAACAGAAGCAGAGGATACAGGTCAGTGGAGAGTACAGCATCACAAATTATTTTTTTGGAAAATTTATGTGCTGAAAATAGACAACAGTATAGTCCTAAGATGGCAACAAGATATAATAACATTATAAATTATCTCTGTTCGCATTTCTATTCATTTCCAATAGATCTTCTGTATTGGTGGCTGTGCATTAGCACAGTTCTTTAGTTATCAACATCTTTCACCTCTGTATGGATGGCATATTAACTTATACTATAGTTTGTCAGAAGTCAGTGAATAGTTAAACTGTACCTCATCAGATAAACATACTGGTTTTTAAAGATAGCTAAAGCTATCATGATTATTTTTGAGAGGCTTATTACAGAGTAAAATCCAGAGAGTTTTCATGATATATCCATCCTTGAGAGAACAAATACTGGGCAGAGGGCAAATATTATCACATATGGGAAAGGCATTAAGGAAGTCTGGGCTGCTCAAATTGTTCAGAAGAGCACAAAGCCCTGAACTCTCAACAGCTTCCTCTACTGGCCTTTTCTTTTAGAAAGTTCTTTTAAGAAAGGAGAAGGTAAGAGGACAAATTCTGACTTTCTCTTGTATTCCATTTAAACCCCAAGCCCCACACTTCTTTCAGCAGGAGGCAGACGATAGATTCTGACTATTGAGGTCATTAGTGAATTGTGGATAACGCTGTCATTTATATTGGGATGGGAGAAAAGTGTGAAGAATCCTAGCAAGGCACATCATTTACTTCCAAACCTTTTTTTAAATGAAGTTTTATGTCAATCCTTTTTTAAAAGCATCTTCAGTCTTTCCCACAGCTTTCATGGTTTTGGTATTATACCATAGGCCTATTTTGATTTAGAGCAGAAAGAATACATGGCTAATTTCAAAATAATTCCATTAATTTGGAAGTATTCCATTATAGATAGGAAGTGATGAAATATTACAAAGTGATACGTTGCCTATGTGCTTATCCCATTCCCAGCCAATTCCAGCTCAGTCTTTGATTGATCCAACTCACCTTCCACATACAAAACTTGATGGTTGGCCTGTGGTTGGCCCACTCAGGGATCCTTAAACAAATAGGAGGAGTTACTTCCCTGCAGTTACAAGTGCTAAGTATTCATTGATAGTTTTGTGTTTGTGCTGAGCCTTCCAACAGTTAGTCCTAAAAACATAAAAGAGAAATGACAAAAAGGTTTCTCTGAGAATGTCTATATTAATTTAGTAATTTTCACTCTTGTTGACATTAATATAACTGTAGGACTATAGCATTCTTTACAGCCCTGTTTCTGAATAGCACAGTGCCTGTGAAAAATAATCTAGTTTCTAAGCATTATACAATAAGGTGTTTCTGATGGGAACCAAAAAAAATGTACTCCATAGACTCCATTAAAGTTGAAGAGCAATACCAATGCACTAAGAATTCTTATTCTATCTGATTCAGCAATGTCACATAATAGAATAACAGATACGCAGGAAAACCATCTGCAGATTTCAAACCTAACCTGGTCTCCCTAGTGCAGGCATTTTTCTTTTTTTTTTCTTTAAAAAAAGTGTTAGTCATCGAGAAGGGTATCTGTTGGACAGGAACCTACTGACTTACTGCAGGTTCTCTAAAGACTCCCTACAAGAAGGGAAAATCATGTAAATATAGCAAAAGTCTGGAGGACATCAAACCAACAAAAGGAATTAGCAAGATCTTGCAGAGAAGTTACAGAATTTGTTTCTTAAGTAAAGTAGTTTTAAAAGCCCTGGGCATAGAGAATCTCCTGTGTAAGAACAGAGGGAAATAATGCAGGTTCATGTTTCATTTGAAATATTTTAAAACCATTTGACTTATTTTTCTCAGTCACAGCACCCAGTTGGGCACTAGGAATAAGCAAGTGGGGTGTGAGCTGGTCCATCTGCTTACAGTGTTTCTATTGCAAAATGAGAGATAGGGTAGTAATCAGGAGATGCAGAAATCTAGCAGAGTCCTCTGGACAATGCTGCGTATGTAATACAGCTCTCCACCCGACTACAGGAATTAGCTACAACTGCCCTAGCAGCTTGAGATCTGTAAATGAAGAGTGCTATAATCTGAGCTAGATTGCATTAAGGTGTCTGAATAGGAATGAAGAGAGATGCATCCAGTTTTTTGGTAGGTCATATGGGCTCTCATCTCATTCAGCTAAACTCGTCTTGAGCAGTAAATTAAAATTAAATTTGTGTTTAAATGTCGATTTGTGCAGTGTAAATCTAACTTCGATTTCAGGGAGCTTTGCACAATGACAATGAGGACAATAAACATATTTTTGCTGCCCTAGCCATTCAGGATATAAATTCTAAAAAGAGTGATTTTTTTCTTATCACTGTACACACTGCATCTAATTTTATTTTGGCTTTGTTCATGTTCACTTGGTGGGATTTTCATGAATATTCTAGCAGGCTAGTTAAGGAACAGTAATGTTCACCTACTCACTGAATTTGGAGTTTGATACAAGTAACACTAGAAGTAATGGAAGTGTTCATGGAACCCTTACGCTTATATGCAATACTGCATTCACAGAACTTCAAATTTAGCAGCATCTTATTCACATTAAAAACTTAATTCTGAAATTTTTTGCATCCAGTTAGGAAACAGAATTGTAATGTCTGACCCATTTTTTTTACTCGAAACAGCTTAAACATTGATTTGTACAGGCTAGATATTTGCAATGAATAAACCACAGACGAAAAATTACTTTCCAAATAATTTCTAATTATGAAGAAAATGATACTTTGCAGACAGAAGAGAGGTGGAGACTCACAGAATAAAGTACTGGTTATAGCCCCTTCTTCCAACTTTGTATCCATGTCAGAAATTTCCCAAAACAGTGTGTTGCGTGAAACGAATTTATGTTACCTCATTGACTGCCATTTTGAATTGCCTTCCATGGCATAACACTAAAGGTGAATGTAGTCTTATGTCTTTTCATGTATTCTATTCCTACTCGAAATATCATGGGAAGGCATTAAGTAGAGTGCTTTCCCACAGTACTGTAGCACTGACTAGGGGAGGCCAAAAGAAGGGAAAACACGCCTTTGGGAGTTGGCAAAGAATGCCCTGGGACAGGTAAAAGCTTAGAAGATTTTGCAGGAGTAGAAGCCAAAGACTATAAGAAACTTTTTTTTGTTTGTAAGTACTGTTTTAAATAAAAATTTCAGACTAGAAATTAAAATTTAAACAATGTAAGTGCCTCAGAGAACCAGGCTCTAAAGCAGTCCCTTAATGGGACTCCAGCACAGCCTTTATTTTTTAATGCGAAGAAGGGAAAGGAGTTGTCATTAAACTTTAAAAATAATCAAAATAAAAATCCTTTTTGTTTTTGTGGGCTGACAGTGTTACTAAAGAATGACTGTGTTCACTTAATGGGTGTCCATTGGTAAGGAGAACTTCCTTCTGTGTAACAGGAGTTAGATTCAAATTTAAGCTTGTCTTGGCTGTCCTGGAGTCTATATTTTTTCAATCAATTATGCAGAACATCATGTCTGAAGAATCTGCTCTTTAAAAATTACATCTCAACCATTAGTATCTGTGTAAGCTCTTAAGGACTCACTGCTTTTAGAACATGACATAAGAAATGGCATGTGAGACAACTGTATTATATGGTTGGGATCTGGAAGACCAACACTTGCTGTCTTTCCTATTATTTGCTGTGAGGAGTACAACAAACACACTTTAGCATCATACCGAACACTTTCATGCTAGACAGTTACCCAGTTCAGCACAAACCTTGAGAAAACACAAAATTACCATCTTGCTGTTCTGCTATCCAAACATCGACATTTTCTACACTGCAGAAGGTTGTGCAAAGAAAGAAAGACATTACCCATTCTTTAGCCTCTTCCTTTTCACTCTCCCTCAGGAAGCTGGTCGTTGGAACAGGTAGAAACATACAGAATATAAACAGGAGATGCTGCAGCTGAGGAAACAAGTACATTCATGAAGGACAAAGCAAAGCCAGCCTGTAGGAGGAAACCTTGGCGCTGGAGGCCCTAAACTTCAAGATCAAGTCTGTTAATACAGTAGGGTACCTCTTAAACTGAGCCTTTAGTCCCTGTTACTACCTCTGTGTCAGTAAAGAAAAGTAAATGAAAATAAATACACAAGCAATGCTCCTTAATCCACACAAGGTTTAATATATGCTGAGGAGCATCAGTATTTCCAACAACAAAATTATGCCTTTCTACTCATCACTGGTGGACCTTGTTCTCACAATATTGCTACTTATTTTGGTAATGAAAGTCGTTTGAAAGTTGAATCTGCTAGTGAATGTACTGTGGTGTACACAGTGCATAGTTCCCATAAATTTAGCACACAGGAATTTATTTCAGTAGCTACAGCTTTCAGTAGTTCATCAGTTTTGTTTTGCATGAATGTAATTTACCTTTCAGCCACCAAAGGCTTACAGTACAGGTCTTGTATTGAAACAAAACTAGTACTGTAACAGCACTCACATCATGCTCCTGAAGGGGGGGGAAACCCTCATATTTATTCCAAAGTTTTCCAAGCCGTTAAATGCAGATGTATATCTCTGCACATTTTTAGAGCAGTGTTAACATTCTGGTTGTACAAGGCCAGTAAAATTACAGTTTCAATAATGCAGCTGTAATTATTTCTATAATACAGGGATGCATAGTCTCTTCCTTTTTTTCCTCTTAAGAAACCACGGGAAGAGGAAAGGCTATTGAAATGCTATCATATTGTATAGTCACAGGTCTAAGGGAAAGGGAAAGAGAAATGCTGTGGTCTAAAATGAAATAAATCACTGCGTTTCAGAGACAGTCTTATCCATTGGAAATAGCCAGAAATGAAGGGGAAGACAAAAAGACGTTTCAGACCTTGAAAGTGCAGAGATTTGCAATGTTGTTTGGATTTATCGGCTTTCAGGAAGAAGGACCCATTTCATTAGTGGAAATTTTACCTTACTAAAGCATGGAGAATTTGGCCAAGTTTCTGCTATGCATGTTAGCTGCTTTTATAAAATATGGGCCAGCCTGGTTTTTGTTGAAGTCATTGGGATTTTTGGCATTGATTTCAAGATGAATAGCCAGTGGGTCCCAAGCAGAGAAGATGAGGGAAAAGGCATACTACCTCTTACCCAAAGTACAGTTCAGATCAAATGCTGTGAGCGTCAGGGGTGTATTTCCTGATGCTCTCTTCATGCCTTAGACATTTCGGTTCACAATAACCAACTTCTTCTATAGTCAATTTTACAACTACATTTGTGTTCTAGAGAGGAAATCTAATATTAACCATGGAATCCTGTCAAGAATTCAGTAAATCAAGTGACTTTTTATGGCATTTTACAAGAAAGAAAACTATTCAGGTAAACTGACAAGTCCAAATAGGAATAGGAGACTCCAACTAAGGCGTATGTTATGAATCATAGCCTACTACCCCTGCTGGGATTGAGAGAGAATCTCCAACCCAAAATGAATTCAAACCAGTTCACAGGGATTCTTACATTTTTGCTAAAAAGGGAAGCCAAAATGCTGACAGCTTTATTAGAGCATATAACTCAAAAGAAGAACCAATGCATTTTAAGACTTCAAGGGTACCTTTCAATATGAATCTAATTCCCTTTAAGATCCTGTTGAATTTCCTAAATAGTACTACATCTTGCTAAAACGTCATTGGTGTTTATATTTTCATCAGAATGAGGTATTTTGCCAGCTGGGCTAAAAGTTGCCTCTTCAATAAGTATTCCAGCAATATATGCTGAGTTTCAACATCTTTTTGTCCATTCAGGATTGCTATGAGCCTTGATACTACAGTGTTCAGGATCATCTAAGAATCTACTGAGTTATGGTAACTTTGTGTTGTGAGACCTTTATATAAAACAAATACAGGTAAAATGTTATAATTCTCTGCTTCTCTTTATGTACCAGGTTCTTTCTATGAACATTGTGGAATTTCGCTTAAGCAATCTT
The DNA here is from genome assembly GCF_964195595.1 of Calonectris borealis. NCBI lineage: Eukaryota > Metazoa > Chordata > Aves > Procellariiformes > Procellariidae > Calonectris > Calonectris borealis. The sequence goes on along the minus strand of NC_134325.1, from coordinate 6,981,626 downwards.
CTACAACTGTAAAGAATGCATACATCAGAGATACTTATAGAGATATTTATGGTCTACTTTCTTTTCATGGTGCATGTGCACATACATATATGTATTAAAAATCTTTTGATCTTTTACTGTAAGTCTCAAATATTTGGTAGAACACTAAGAAGCAATTTTGTGGCTATGCAAGGAGTGCAAAGTCAATGCCGTATGGACCCTTCTGGACTAAATGCTTACTGCACATCCATATGCAGCTGAGGGGTAGAGGGGAGGCACTGGACTTAATATTCTACATAACCTTGCTTAGGTCCGTGTTTCTTTTGTGTTTTACTTGGAAAAAAAAAAATTTGAAATGGGCTTCAAGCACCATTCATACATGTCCCATCTTATCTCTACCAAGTAAATGTCATGATAGGGTCACATAACAGATTAATTTAAATCAAACAGGATAAATATTTTAAATTATGAAATAATATGAAAGATGCTTTACCGTTACAACAATGTGACAATATGTTTCTTATCACAGAAAGAAAAGATTATCTGCTGTCCCAAATACAGAGAATACAAATAATTTTTAAAATCTGGATTTACTACCAGCTTTAGTGTCCTAGTAAGGAAGAGGGATTCTTCAAGATTGCTTCTTTTAGATTGTTAAAATGTAGTGAGTCCTCAGAGTATTACTGGAGTGAAAAGAAAGTCATCTCTCATTAAGCATGAAAGATCAAGTATCTTAACTAAGGTATTCTATTTAAATGTCCACACAGATACAGCGGACTATTTTAAGTCCACCGAAGGGCAGAAGCTGTACTCAATATGATGCAAACAGAGGTCCAGGCTAAATCAGTGCGGGCTCATTGGGACAGCAGACATTCTTCACTGCACCCAGTCACACAAGTTTTTTTGATACTTGAGATGTTCCTCTTTCCCTGTCCTTTACCACTCTTTTTATATCCCCAGCTGTCTCCTGCTTCACCAATTGTTTCATTTGTATTTTATTTTCCAGAAATTTGAAGTGTGCTGCAAATAACATCCAAGCTTGACCCAATATTATCTCTGCCAAGCAAACATCTTAATAGGGATACATGATAGTTTAATGGATTTTTAAAAAAAACTAGCAAAACAGGAGAAACATTGCAACGTTATGTACAACATTGGAAAGTAGTTGCAGGTTTTCTTCTTTTTTTTTTTTTTTTTTTTTTTAATGCTGAAGTGGCAGGAACAGCAGTTGATAGAGCTGCATACTTACATTTACTTCGCATACCCTGCAAGCCCTCCCTTGTCTTGTCCTTGTTATAACAGGTCACATTAGCCTCCTAACTAGCTTTATAACCAAGGCTTTTCATCAAGCAATATTGTTCAAAGAATTAAGGTCAGACTGGCAGTTGCTGACCTCTTTATTCACATAATAAATCCTGATTATTCTAGGGTTATAGTTCATTTATATAACCTCATTGTTATATACTTTACTGGGCATTCACACCTAGCACAATATTTTGCTAACTGTATGAAAATAAAATAAATCATAAGCTTAGGTATTGTGGCACAAAAAAAAAAAGAATAAAAAAAAAGAAAACAGTAACAGGCAAGCAAGTGAAAAATGGAGATGATAGCTGTAGACCTATCAAAAAACATTGACTATTACGCAGTAAAAACAATGAAATAGCATTATTTTTCCTCAACAGTTTTCTATAACAAGCTACCTGTTACAGATTCCCCAAAACAAATCACAAAAGTCTTTTGATGAGAGTATTTCACTTTATGTTCAATGAAAATATTAATTTAAAATATTCACTATAGGTATGAAAACTAGGTATACCTATACACTATAGGTATAAAAACAGGTACCCTGTAGTAGTACATACTGCCTAAAAACCCATCAGTTGATACAGAAAGCAGTAGTCTCTATTCTCAGAAACAAAGACTATGGAGAGAACACCATGCCCATTGTCTTGCCACTTCCCCGTACTATCTTCAATATTGCTAGGAGATAGTATTAAAACTGGTTTTAAAACTATTTTCCTGTCCCTCTTCACCTGCCGCAAAAGTCTCAAAATTTGCCATATATCAGATACAGGGACAAAGTGCTGCTGAAGCTCAAGAGCTTTCTCCCACAACAGCCCCTTAATCCAGTACGGATGAATTGGCCTGTACGCACTATTCTGAAGCAGCTCTAGTTTGTGCCACAGACCAAACTACTGTCTAGCCTAGGTGGAGGAAGAAAAGACATGCCGTCTTCACGTTTTCATTTTTGGTAGGATAGAGCTGGGCTTAAAAGCAAGTGCTCTATGGCATCTAATGAGAAGCTTTTGATTAAACAAATATTCTCTTCAAAAATGAATGCTTTTCAATAAATACCCATCCTGTTGAGTACTTCTAGTAGGAACTTTTAAAAGAGAATAACATTTTCATTTGTAAATTTATTTTTTTCTCTACAACATGCAACTCTCAGCAAGCTCATTCATCACATAAAGTCAAGTTATCTGTTTAAGAATGCTACAAACGTTACTATTTTTCTTCATTTCTATCAAAATTTTGCACAAGGGTAACAGCAAGTCTTTCCAACTTTGGTAGAAGCTTTTTCTCTTTTGTTTTCTTCATAGATATATAGTCTAGATAGCTAGCAGTTGTTGGCAGTTACGATTCAGTTTTGTGTATCCAGAGAAATGCAGTCGAATACAGTCTAAATACAAATACAGAGAAATGCAGTCAAGTCTCCTGGGTAATATCGTCTTTGTAAATGGCTTATGTTTATCTGCATAGCCAGTGTATTCCCATTTCATTTTAAATTTATAAACAGAAAATTTTCATATTTATCTACCTGATGTCATTCAGCTTTCTTTTTCACTGACTATATGGTCTTGAGAACTTACATGTCACCTCTGCTTACTTGCAGCCCAAACATAGTACAAGCTGAGGAAGTGCTGTGCTCTAAAAAAATCTGTTTGAGGGTACTTTCTAGGAAATCAGAGAGAAGTAGAATCTAGGCAGTTTTGTACACAATGCAAAGATGATGACCTTAATGATGAATTAGCACACACTAAATTTGCAGCTGCCACCTAACTAGGAGGAGAGGCTGCAGGCATCAGAACTAGAGTTCAAAATGAACCTGATATCTAGCGACCTAAAAATAAACATATCATTTGGGAATGCCCAATGTTCTAAACGCCAGTTGGAAAAAGCCAAGAGGTAGCAATTTTGCCAAAAATGATTCAAAGGAGTGGGTGTCATGGGTCACAAGTAGAACATTAGTCAGCAGTGCTATGGTTGGGGTAGGGGGAAAAAAAAAATCGCAAAAAAAAACCCAGTACACTGGCGTAAGCATAAACAGGAATATCATCAGAAAGACACATAAGAGAGTTTTTACACTTCACTTTGTGTTATGGCCACAACTGGAATACAGTATCTGGGCTGGGGCATCACATTTGAATAGAAAGCAGCCTCCATTTAGCCCACTGGAGAACAACAAGAATGATCTGGAAAACACATTCTCTGAAGAAAGACTGAAAGAACTACGGTTGTTTAGTCTGAACAAAAGATGACTGAAGAGAAGTATGAAGGCAATGTTCAAATACAGAAAAGATAGCTCCAAAGCAGCGAGGAATAATTGTTCTCCTTGTCCACTCTGGACAGGCTTCAATTGCATCAGGGGAGATGTAGGTTGGGCATTAGGGAATACAGTCTTCCAGTAGTGATGGTAGGCTGATACCTGAATAACTAGAAACACTGTGGAATTCCCAAGCCTGCTGGCTTTTAAAGCAAGCAGTTTAGGTATAATCAATCCAACTTTGAGGCTGGATCTGTCATTTAGCCCATAGCAAAGGACATATTTAAGGTCCCTTCTGATCTTACTTTTAATGAGTACTAATGGCTGCACCCCCCCAGTATTCAAGAGGGTATAATTTCATATCCACTAGCTGTGGTGTAATTAACAACAGAAAGCAAGGCAATGGTGAGTGAGGCCCAGTATGACAGCAGAAATAGCTTGAAGCAAGCAGCATGCTATTTCAGGCCTTGTATTCACTGCCCCGCATAGCTGCAAGTACCTAGCTAAATTATTCCAAAATCCCCAAAGCACGTTTGGAAAGACATGAGCACTTCATTGATTCTAACTGTGATTCAGAACAACTTCTCTGCGATTAAGCTCTTATACTGAAGCTTTGCTTAATTTTTTGGCCCAATGGTAATTTTTGAGGTTTCTTCATGGTTGGGTTAGTTTTTCAGAGGAATCTATCTGCTCTCTATACATGAGTTTTGTGCGTGTGTGTGTGTGTAAAGAACATAAATTCTCATTCTAATAGCATACCCATAATTTGCCTACTCCATTTTCAGTGAGGCCTTACAGCTTTCTTACGGAACTACAGCTTTGTGACTGCATGGTTTATTCTTCCTGGATTGAACGGACTTGAAGCTATGTTTCAGATTTCAAAACAGCAAGAGACCACAAGTCATCATGAGTGAAAAGATTGGATTTTGCTACTTGGAAATGCTTCTGAAATAAACTTTAGGGTTTCTTTCCTTGTCTCCTATGAAATGTTTAAGGAAAATCCATGTGCTTCTTTTGCCTGAAATTCATTTGAAAAATGTAAGAGAGTCCATCGTGCTGATCCACATTTAGTATAAAAACCACAAGATCAAACAATTAGAATTGCATCTCAAATGCATGTGTTTGCTAAATGAATTTAAAAGTAACCTTGATTGTCTCCTCCTTTATGTTTGGGTCTTGACTCTGTGTAAATAGTGCTTAGATCAAGGCATGAAATGGTGCCGATTTCATCCTGCCTTTAGTGAAATTATCATGATCCTACCAACTTAAGAGTAAAATAAGGTGCATTATTCACTGTTTCCATACTTTGTATTTTACTCTTTCAGTGTGACACAACTACCAACGGAATTGTATGTTGTCTCACACAAACCCAATTCTTAAAGCCTAAAGGACTTGTACACTTACAGTAATTGCCTTAAAGGCATTTTTATTTCACGCTTATAAAAGATTACCTTGGCTTTGAAAACTTGATGCCACTATACAAGGTTATTTATTTACATTCCTACTTAAAATTAAATTATATTTGTGTATGCAAATGCACTATGGGGGAGGGTTTAAAAAACTGGCAATCCTAGTGCACTCAGAGGTGGAAATTATTATCCATTTATCCATAATGATTAACAGTTAAATTGCACTCTCTGCTGTTCCCTGTGTCTCAGGAAGACCAGAAGCTTTTGTTTTCCTGCAATAAAAAGCCACATCTCTTTTTACAGTAAATGCCTTAAAAGGGGGGCACGTCACTCTCATGGCACAAAGCCATAGAAATTTAAAATACACCCATCACATACTAAAGAGTGAGTTAAATCCACGAGCCTTGTTTATGAGACATTAACACAAATACGGGTTGAAAAAATATGAAATTATACTTTCCTGATATGTATTAACTTGCATAGGGTATTGCAGAGGGGGTACATATAAGCTTTAAATATCACCTCAAAAAGTCTTGAGTGTTGAAAAAAAGATCATGATAAGCCTTTCCAAGGGCAGGTACAGGCCTTAATAAGATGGCATGGTATCACCTATTTTAGAAACAAGATTTTTTGGTTGGCCAATACGCAAAAATAAACAAATTTTTAAAAAAAAACCTGAAAAATGTAACCAGACGACTTTGGAAGCATTTAACCATCCATAAGAAAAACAAAAAATCCCGTCACAAATAAAAATGAACCATCAGACAACATTAGAGCACGTCCACTTGCCCAACTGATATTACAAAGATCTCTTGGTGCTAGCAAGGAAGAGAGGATGGGTTTGATTTGGTTTTTGTTTTTTTCCAGCATGATTTTGCCTTTTTTTATTTAGGCTTCACACTTTTCCTGGGGCCTCTGGGCTCCTGTCCAGGCCAAGATACTTCACAATTGACTTTGATTTTCTGAGGTAAGTGATCTGTCACTTTCAGAGCAGTTCTAGGAGGGGTCAGGAGTGAGGTGGCGCGGTATGGCCTCACTCTGGCTCCTGCCTCTCTGACATTGTACACGCTAATGCAATGTGAAGTAGCACGTCTAAATAGCCTGTCAAACTTTTTTGATGTTAGCAAACCCACAGATGGGATTCATTTCCACACTGTTCAAAAAACGTAAACGATACAAGGACATTAAAGAGCATTAAACTACTTGATGACATTTTGGTCACATTAATGAAAAGTGGCGTTTATAAAATACTACAAAAAGGTGGGGGTTGGGGAAAGAGAAGGGAAAGGGAGAGGAAAGGAGAAGTGAGGAGGGGAAAAGGAATTAAAATCAATCAAAAAAAACCCCAAAGGGACCTGGACAGTCTCTGGACATCATCAAAGAAATTAGGACTTTAAAATGAAATAAAACCCAGAGTGAAATTTCCCCTACACGTGTGCATGTGTCTGTGCTGTTGCTTGGGTGTAACGGCACACGGCACCCAGGGACCCCCGAGTAGGAAGCGTAACTGCCTGTTTAGGTATACATGTGTATCTGTTTGCTTATAGTGGTTAGTAGCTTCCTACTTAAGGCATTCCATCGATGCCAGTAACCAAAGCGTTGCTGAATATAAGAAAGGGTATCAAACTCCAGCCTCACCAGCTTAGTCCCACTTAGCTCAGGCCTGATTTGGCATTCAGTGAATTATACGCAAACATCTCCCATGTCATCCAAGAGCATTAGTTCACACTATCGCCTATAAAGCCACAAGGGACTCTAGTATGCAGATCAAAAGGGTAAGACCTAATGGCAAAAAAACATTTGACTATGGAAATTTCTGAGATCCATTTCTGCCACTTCTACAACCTGTTAGGCACACTCAAATAAGGACTGGGACCCATCTGGGCATGAGGGTTAAACAGTTGCTGGTTCATCTGCTAGAGCAGCAGAGGCCTTGGAGCTGGTTGCACCAGGATGCCAGCCTTGCTGGGAAGAAGGGCAGACAGGAGACATGCTGCGCTGGCTGCGCCACTGCCACTAGCAGCCACAGCATATTTTTTTTCAGCGTTCGTGGTTACATTAATTGTTAATGACAAAGGCAACCTTCACTCTGTGTGGTTTCCTGCCCATATTTGGATCCTTTACAAGGCCCCCCTTTTTCTTCCTCTCCTCCCCCTCCCATCATCCCTTCCCTTTCTCCGATAGGAAATGCAACCCGAGATGTGCGAAAAAACAGTGCGCATATTGTCATTTAATTGGCCCCTTGCTCAGGCGCATCGGGCCTCAGCGCGTGTGCTGTAGGGTGTCTGCTCCGCAACAGGAAAGAATAAACCCAGACTCAAATCATAGGAAATTCATCAAATATGCTTCTTAGAGTTCTGTCTTTCAAGGTCTGTTTCCCTGCCATATGATCTCTATAAACCAAATTACTGCTGGCCTGAGTACAAGACTGGAGGCGCCTGGGGCTAACATATAATGAATGCCAAATGCATGTGACAATAGACTGATCATGGAGAAGAATTGAAAATTTTTTAAGTAGTTCTTTTATTTCATTTATAAAAAGCAAACGGACTACACTTATTACATTTAAAAGGAGCCATAATTTCCCTGCAGTTCGAGACCTGTGTAACAAACCTTTTATATTAACCCCATTAAACAGCTAGGACACAAGATACTTTTGAATAAGGCTGAATAAAGTATAGAATAGAAAATAAATTAAAAATACTTCATTTTAGTTTGGGAAGAATGTATACATTATTGAATTAGCTCAGTTTTTCCTTTTACAAGCCTTTGCGCATAAAGATTCTACCCTTCAATTGCAATGCAACAAGGGGGTAAACTCCTTCTGCTGGGAATGTATTAGCTCAGAACTGCTAAATTCTAAAGAAGTAAGAAAGCTGCTTAAAGGCTAGAGTGATGTAAGATGAATTATTTTTAATAATTTGTGCAATTAGCAGTCAACAAGAAATTTTTAATCCCTGTGTTGCCAATTATTCTAAATAACCTAACAAGTTCAAGTGTTGCTATTGCAGGATCACAGGAAATGTGAAATCTCCATAAGAAAATATATTATACGCTCTACTATAGACAGAGGATAATTAATATTGCTTTTTAGGTTTTAGAAAATACTGCACTTAGAACTGCAAGTCAACTAACGGACCGTCTATAACCTATAAATGCCTCCATATTCACAGACATCAGCAGTCTTAGAGTTACAAAAAAGTAATAATACATACATATTAATAGATCACATTTTGTCCTTTGGGGAGTATATTTTTTAAAAGGGCTAAGGCAGCAATAGTAGCTCCTCTAAACACTCTAAATGCTGTAATTGTTTTATGTGAATTACAGTGCTCATATTAATTAATGATGAATGTTTTGTATATGTAAGTATTTGATAAATACAGCCAAAGGAAAAAAATAGCCTGTCTTTTAAGTTGACATTTAAAAAAAACCAAACACGTTGCTGTTTGAAGGTTTGGAACTGGTTAAATACAAGATTATTTTAACCACATTTCAATGAGGAACATAAAATATATCCATGAGGTCATGCAATTCAGCAAAACATTTTTTTCCCCTTCCTTTTTTTTTTATGGTTAAATAGAAACAAAAGCAAAATTGCCAGAATACCTCTTTAGTCATATTTTAATCAAAGTGCTTAAGAAAACTGCCTGTAGCTAATAAAAAGTTGCATCCCAAGGGCGCTCTGTCAAAAGAATCTAAAGAGGCATTGACCTACTCTTGAAAGCAGTAGCTGTGTTGGACACGTCAGGAACACACATGGTCACTTAGGTCTAGGTCCTCATTCTGGAGAGCTGCTGCACGGAGTGAGGAGATGAGAGACAGGAAAGACAAGAGCTTGCAGGCACAGGACTGTAATTTTGAAATCTAATATCAGTGTATTAGATGGAGCAGAGCAGTAGTCTTTTTCATAGATATTGGGTGTATTTACATTGCTGTAGAGAGCAGGTTCTGTTCTTCTGTCAGCATAAATCAGCTGGAAATAGCTCTACTGACATGAGTTACAGTTAACTGATATGAAGCCACCAGCAGTGAAATGTGGATCAGTGCTAGAGCATCTATTTGTAGTGTTCTTTTAAAGCACTATGGAAAATGTTTGCTTTGGTGTGTGTGAGCAAAGGAAAAGCTTTTTCAAGTAACAACACAACAAAATTGTGCTGTGTCTATTTTCAACTTGAACAAGTGAAGAATTATTTTAAATTCAGTTTCAGGTATTTATTCCTACCCATAAAACTTCTTTAACCTGGTCAGAAAAACAGGAACTAGCAAGATATTAGCTTGTATAGAATAATTGTCAAATAGTCATTTCTGATTTCTTTATGCAAGATGCCAAAATGTACATGTACACAAATGCCTAGTCCCTCTGGACTACAGTGACAGCCATTACATGATTCACATTCTTCATATTTCCCACACAGACATCTATATACAAAAAAGAATATCAATGAGCTACTTATATGAAACAATGCAAAACAAGCCAAAGAATGACTATAAATTATGGTTTTTAAAAGCAACAAGAGAGCAAAATACTTTTGATGAAAAGTTGCTCTCTCTCTCAAAATCTCTTCCATAATTTTAAAACAGCTTTGCTTCCTCTTCGCTGAAAGCTCTTTCAGAACTTTGTCTAAATGTATTCATAACTAATTTATATCAATTTCGTCTTGTACAGTATTTTCATATTCATCATCTGATTTACCTTAATGTCAGTAAACATCCTGTTTGAACAAATTTAGGACTGACAAGTCAGCAGAATCGAACTTTTCTCTCCTGGCCACTGCTGGAATGAATCTAGGACCACTGTTTGCCCTGGACACAGGGAGGACGGATAGAAAGTCCATCACGTCATCTGTAGGGCTACGTGACTGGGGTACTAATCCCCACCCAAGCCACCTCAGTCAGGCCGCTCCTTCCATAGTGTTTGCTGCCTATGAGGTGCAGCATGTTTAGCTCTAAGCTCTTCTCGCTTTGTTTCTGATCAGTAGGCCCAAATGAAGGTTGGGGCTCAGCTGCAATGTATACTGTATGAACACATCGTGGAAAGAAACTCCACTCTGAAGAGATTTCCCTAGCAAGGCAAAGAAAGCAAAAGAGAGCAAGGAAACCAAAAGTGAGAGAAGGAACTAGACCAAGCTGAACATCAGATAACTGGCACTTTTGGGAACAAGCTCTAGGTTTCCTGAATCCTTGTCTGCTGCTGTTGTTGACATCTGGCAAACACTGGGGTTTTGGGAGGGGGTATGTTTGGGTTCTTTAAATTAAAAAAAAAAAAAAAAAAGGAAAAAGCTCATATAGTTAATAAGAAAGATGCTTGATTTGACCATATATAGAAATGATGTTTTCATTAAAAACACTCAAAACATTCACAACTGTACCCATTTTTTTCAATAGAAAACAAGGAAATTTAATTCCTGCTTTAAGTGTATAGAGCTGCAATGTTTACTCTAGTCATAATCTCAGCCCTGATAATACAACAAATAATTTTATCATTGCTAATACTAGTAAGATTTAACATACGTATTAATGTAGAGTAACTATTGTTAAAATCTAGCTTTTAAACAAAGTTATCAAAATATTGCAAGAACAGCTATTGTGCATTAACATTTTAATGGCAACCATTGAAACAATAACTTTTGTTTAGGCTTATTCTGGAAATTCATGAACCATAGATGATTGAGAAAGAAAAATCAAAACCTGCCTACAGTGCAAGGAGTGTGGAAGTTAAAGAGTTACACACATGAAAAAATCCAAATGAGTCAACAAATATTGTGAGAGTGCCAAAAAATAGTTTAGTTGAACATGTGTGCTTCTTGTTTATGCAAGCTTTTCAGAGAATGTTTTTCATAAAAGAGATGTAGCACTGTTCAACGCTCAGTCACTGTGTTTCTGGGGATATGTCTTGGCTGCACTATGATCAAGAGTTTAGACTGCTACTGAAGGAGGAAACAATTCTCTCCTGAGGCAGTTATGATTTAGATCTCCTATTAGGGTGGAGAAGTTTGTTTTATCCTACTTTTTTCCCTCCTTTTTTTGCCGCTATTGGGCGCACGTGGCATCCATCAATTTCTTGCTGCACATTTTGCACGCAAATACCAATAGATAGAAGCATGGTGTTGCAGCTGCAGGACAAAGGCATGAAAACATCAGTTCTTAAAGGCCAAACAATACAGAAAAAATATTAGAAAGAAGCTCTAATAAATAATTAATAAAATATAATAAAATAATTAATGCAAACATCCGTAAAATCCATGGTCATAAGATGAACATTTGATCAGAAATGATAGCACATAGATTTGGCGATTTATATTACAATAGGCCGAGGAACAAGAAACAGGATTTCATGATGTACTACTGAATGCTCAGTGGGTTTCAGGTTGCTTTACCTCACTGGAGTCATTCCATGTTATTATAATATAAATAGAAAGTTAGTTAGAATTTCTCAGGAAGAAGGAATCTCTTTTTAATTTTATCCACTGCTTTTAACACCCACAAAATTTTTTTCTGCTTGAACAATTGCCCTTTAAAAGCATTCAGTATGAATTGATGCTCTTACTCATCATACATTCTTCAAAGCATATACTAGGTATTCCTAGTGAAACCTCATTACTGCTCGCTCCCCTCAATCCCCTGTTGAAGTTGATGAGAGTTTTGTTACTGAATTCAGTGAAGGATTTTATTCTTTCTCCTTAGCGGCATTCAGGTGCCACAGGCTTTTGTTTGGCAAGATCTAGTTTCCATTTTATCCAAACCATCAGAGCTCAGGGAACAGGCGAGGTCAACTCCCTAATGAATTCTGAGACCAACTTGTATACCTCTTGGTCAACTACAGAATCGTGCTCACTTGACTCTCAGGTATTCTTTAAAGTATTTCTTCTTTAGATTTTAAGCATTAAACTAAGACAATGGGGCAAATCCTGTTTCCAGTGATCTTAACATAAACTTAAAGGGCCTGTATTTATACTAATGAAAAATAAGATATATAGCCTTATTCCTCTCTTTGTGACAGGGATACTTACACAGCTTGAAAAGCTGCAAAGCAAAATTTACTCAGTTTATCTAATTGGTTACCCTAATTCTTCAAGGAAGTTGTACCTAGAACACCAGTAAAAATGGCTTTTCTGGAAAACACAGTTCAAGTACACTAGTTAGTCATTAAGAAGTATATACATCAACATCTCTATACACAGCCTGTATCCAAGTGCTTTGTAAGTGAAGTCCTCCAATACTTGGCTCTGCACATGAAGAAAAGTGTGCAATTGTCAAATTTTCCTTGTCTTGAATTTGAGAACCTTAGCCATAAAGATGGCTCGTCATAGCCTGTTAAGTCACCAAGACAAACTAGCTGTTTTATACATAGGGTAGATCAGTTAGTGATTTCATAGCCATTTCACTTCCAGAAGTATCATATATGTAAGTGGGTGAGGCCACCCACATGGTCCAGTGTTGTGGTCTGGTTGCTCTGTTGGAAAAAGCAGTATAAAGTCAGCTTTTTGGCTTCTGCCAGTGCATCCAGATGATTTCAATTTGTTAGGATTCCACTAGAGTGGTCAGCATTACTTTGACAAAGCTGCGCCAACAAACAGCTCTTTTTGCAGCCTTAAGAATTTCAGTACACACTGGGACCAGGCAGAGGTACAGAGCTATCTGCTTTACAATCCATTACTCACATGACTTCTAAAATTTGGGTCCATTAGGTAGCTCCCATATATACAAGTGTTTATTATGTGGCTTACACACAATAAACACTTTACTGAGCTCAAATTTCTATGATGGAGTAAGGAGAGATTATGACAATAGCCACACCTTAGGAAACCATATATTGAGTTCATTTTTAAGTACAGTTCCAGCTCCTGAAACTTACAGTAAGACATTAGACTGAACTTGCCCATTAGTAGTCAAATCAGTAAGTGCCAAAAAAAATCGACACTACAATTTTTATGCTTGTTTCTAAGTAAGTAACTTAAATTTCGTATGTAGGACAACAATACCACAGAGGTAATTCTCTTTTTCAACTTATGTTTGGCAAGCCTACCTTTAAGGATGAGAGGTCCTTTGGATCATATAAGATTATCTGTTGATCACAAAAAAGTTTAAGTATTCAAAAGGTGCTCCTTGAATTCTCTAATGGAGTTTTACTATGCAGTAAAAGAGAGGAAATAGGCTTGGCACTTCTTATGTTCCTGGTGTTCAGCAAGTTAACCATCAGCATGAGTCCAACCTCATATTGGCAAGAATCTCACGTTCTCAGAATTTCCATCTACTAGTTTCTATTTCATTAGAGAGATGGTGTGTGGAGAACAAATGGGTTCTCTTTCTAGACATTCAGACTGTTGTATAGGTTGTTAAATCATCAGAGGAATTAAGTGTTTTAAAAGTATTCAGGACTCAGACTGCGGTGCATAACATCGAAGAAACATTTCTTAGCTAAGTACTGTATGTACTTGGAAAAGCAAATAACATTACTGATGCCACTGATTAACTCATTACCTGCAACAAAATTTCCAGTTTTGGAACCAGACCCCAAGTAGCAGTTTACTACTCAGAATTGACAGCAAATATCTTTCCTTTTACTTCCTCACCTTGTCCTTCTGCCTCCACCAAACATGTAAAGATGACTTATAGAAAGTGAGATGTTTCCACAACAAAGTGTAATATACAAGTTGAGCGCTTGGACAGAGACAAAGATCATTTCATGACACTATTTCCAGCAGTCAGGGAACAAACCCATCAACTAATAGTAACCCAACTGGTAGGCACACACATACTTTCCTGATTTTTACTAAATTTATGGGCTTCCTGAGCCAACTAAGAATTTTATGTTTACAGAACTGCTGAAGGCTTGGAACATTTTACAGACCTAACACTGAATTGATACTCTACCCAAGTTAATAAAAGTCTGATGCATAATATAAGTGGATTTTACTCCTCAGTAACAACTTGACCTATTTAACAATAGGAAGCCAGGATCACCTCAATGTCTTTGCATCTTTCTTTCGGAAGATATGGACAATAAGTGATTGAGATCACTATGAATTGACTGTTGTATGCAGCAGCAGAAAGGAGCAAGCAGATAGTACTACTCCTTCTGACTCAGCAAATTTCGAGCTGAAGTCCAAACACAGCGCTAACAGACAAAGCTATTATAGTAGTCCAGTCTTGTGAACAGTTAGAAAGTGAAGTTTATGGACTCTATAGCTTCTGTGGCATCTTCCCAAAATTAACTGGGGAAATCACTGGTTTCAGGATCTGAAATTCTGCCACTTGTAGGAGATATGCAAAGAACAAAACACAAACCCAATCTTAAACAAATGAGAAAATCATAAGCTACAAAGTCAAAATATTCTCTTTCCAGCACTGTAGAAACCCATATAGAAGAAACTACGCTCCTATCCAATAAATCAAAGACACAAACCCAGTATTATTCTTCACATATACGTAGAAGCTAACAGGCAGATCAAGTCACCCAAACACACAGTAAGTTCTTCTCAGAGCTGAGGCTGTAACTCTAAGCACCCCACAACTGCAATACACTGATAAATTCTCTACAGTCCCAAAAGATCCATGAAGGGTCCTGAGTACCTTTGTGTTCACAAGAAGGCAAAGGTGTTCATCCTTTCTGAAGTCATTCAGCACTTATCTACGCTTACTGCGTTACAACTGTTCAGTAAAAAACGTAAATTGGCAATCTGTTTATTTCAAATAAATGGATAAACTCAGCCTATGTTTCATTAGCAAGGAAAGATTTTCTCATCTCACTGGAACTAAAGAGCTGCCAGCTGCATAGAAAACCTTACTTAAAGAAATGTCATTTTGGGAAAACTTAAAACATCCCTATATCCTTTCCACCTCTTCATGTGTATTTAAATGAGCACCAACATACCAAATTTGAACTCTTAAAATAAAAGTCTGAACAATGTAATTTCTATATTTAGCATACTAGTAGTCTTATGCCAAGATTTAGTCTTTGGAATGTTTGCTGTATACATATCACATACATGTTGCTACAAGAAGTAACAAATATGTAACGTGGCATTTTTGTGTTCCAGTCTCGAAACGTGAAAAGTAAATGAGGTATTTTTGCACAAAGTAAAAACGTACAATGCCTAGTAGTAGTACATCCAGGCTTAGCTTAGGAAATGATCTAATTCCTAACACAGGTCATTCTCCCATCTCACGAACACCGGACTTTTTTGAAAGCACTGAACCCCTGCTAATACTTCAGCCAAGCCTGTCTGATCTACTTTGTGGCAGCAAGGCTTTAGAATAGTGGACTTCACTTCTTTTTGCTCACAGGGGACAGAAATGTTTCTCCTCTTAGAGGTCCATCCAACAGTTCCAGTATTCATACTAACAGAATTTAGTTAGTTTTAGTTGCCATTAAGTATTATTCTATTCAAAGAGGAAAGGAACAAACATATTTTAAAGTATCTAGTCTTGATCTAACAGTGCCTGGACTTGAAAAAGATGATGAAGGTGCTATGCCAGAGTGTCTTTAATATGACATCCTGCAAACTACCTTCTTCAAAGCTATTTATTTTTCTCTTCCATAAGATGAGGAGGGTACAGATGCTGTCACCATGGAGTGAAGTAAGAACGTATCAGGCAGAAGAATCTGAATCTGGAAAAGCTGTGTTCAGATGGTAAACACAAGAGACTTCAAACCCAGCACAGACAGCGCATCCATCACTAGGATGCAAAAAGAGAACTGATGAGGATGATTAATCTGTGATTTGTATCTAATAACAGGATAAGAAATTATTGAAAGCATAAAGGAGATGAACTGAATCCAAACAGACCTTAAAAAGAAGATAATCAGATGTTTAAAATTGCACCTTTGTCTAAAAGTTATAGTGCTGACCACTGCATAATGGAATGTGCACATTAAGCTTGCTTTCCAAGGATTTTTTTTTAAATCCAATTACACAGACTTTATTATCAATACTGTATATTTGGAGCTGATTGAAAAAATTCTGTGTGATTTCTTGCCAGATACAAATCGTATGCCTTGAAAGGATTAGCTGGATAACTCACAAGTCCCCTAGGGAAAATATGTTGTACAGACTACTCCTCATAAGTGGGGATTAATATCAAATCCCACAGGAAGTCATGCACTGCAGTGTTTGTTTTCATTTCGTTTTATATTTACTGGCAGTTTATACTGTTCTTTCAGCTTGTGTTTAACAGACATTGCAGCATGACAGATTTTTCAGCACATGTAACATCATGTCTCACATTTTGGCCATCTGATAATATTTACTAGGTATAATTGTTGTCCAGTGGCAACAACTGAAAATGGCACGAACTCAAATTTATAACATGGAATGTCTTCCTTTACAGAACTTTATGCTTAAAACATTTCCAAACTTAATACGGTATTGACATGGCAGCTGCTGCCACTGCTCACCATTAATCTCCGTGGTGATGTTCTCACCCTCAAGCAGTCTTCACTCATTTTTTACTCTTGTTAAACCTGGATATTTTCCCTGTATCTGTACATTCCCTATTGCTTTAGCTTACAGCTTAGTTTATGCCATTTCTAGCCAGCTCTGATTACTCTTTTTGAACCTTCCCCCACATTTTCAGAACTCAGTTCTCCTTCCCTGTCCCATCACCACCCTGTCCCTTGAGATCAGAAAACAACTTCTCATTGATATAAATATGAAAAGGAAACAATGATGTCATACAAAACCGTGTTCAATACATCCCAGCACTGATACTACAAAATCATTTTCCTCTTCATAGCATTCGAACTGGAGGAATTGTTTGAGCTATCTAACCCAGTATTCTGCCATCAGCTTTATTTTAGATACTTTTGTTGTTGGCATAAAAACAAACAAATCCAATGGCAGGCAATTTCTACTAACAGTTTCCTCATAACTCTTCCTTCCAAACTTGACTGGGTGTGATCCGCACCACCATGACCTAACTTCAGTCAGCCCTGCTTTGTGTGGAAAGGGAAAGAGGGTGCAGACTAGCTGACCTCAGGAGGTCCCTTCCACTGAAATTTTTCTATGATTCTCTTTGTTAACTACAACCTGCCTAATACCCTAAACTGTATCTCTAATCATGAATTTGTATTACAGCCATAGCAAGATCTCACTTATTTAGTGAAATCAGGTAAGAACAGCCTGACATAAGAATAGATGCATAAGCCAGAACTTCTTACTGAGGTTAAATGAAAAGTCAACCATTACCCTGCAGAGCTTCTCAGGAAAGGGAAGGGAGAGTACAAAGTGATACTGGTACTTTTCTATGTACAGTCTTTTGACATGGAAACCTTTCTAAAAAAGTGGCAGCAGGGAGTGTAGGGGAAGACCTGTTCATTCATTACTGAGAACTACAGAAGCTGTGAATGGATAGTACCAACTGCTTTACCTACTAATAAATGCCAGTGCGATAGACAAATCTTCCATCACGTTACCTGAGGCTCAATGTTTCTAAGTCCCCGTTTGACTTACGAGTCTTATCTTTACGAAATACTCATATGCATCAATGTTATAACATTGTATACACCACCCATGTCTGCGCCTGTATTTATCAGCTGAATTCTTCTAGGTTTACTCTTGTCATCTTTCAAATTCTCTCTAAATTAACAAAATTTTCTTTCTCAATAAACTGTCTTGGCCTGCATTACTGAAAAGCTATTGCTATCACTACGCTGTACAGGAATCTGTTACTGCACATTTTATATATGTTGCAAACCTTCAGCCTCTCCAGAAGATGATCATGGAGGGATGGTATAAACTGAAATACCTTTGACTGATAAATGATGATGTGTCATCATACAGAAAGTGTCCTTGTATTAAAAACAGAAGTCTAGTTGTCCATCCGGTATTGCAACAACAGGCAAAAAACCTGTGCCTAGAAAGGTAAATTTTAGGACACAGTAGTGCATCTCTGCTAACTTAATCTAAGTAGCATAGGCAAAGGAGAGCGAAGGCGGTGACAGACTCCAGCATATGCTAACGTGTCCTTAAGGCTTTGCACTGCCGTTGCCAGCACAAGCTAAACCTCACATTGCACGCAAGTGCAAAACATGGTAGAAACCTTAAAAAAATTCCTGCTCAGTAAGATCACGTGTGAACCTTCCCTGCAGTGTTCTTCATTCCATGACTGCTTGAACACCTTTGTAAGATTTTTTTTTAATAGTTTATCTTTTATTGCAAACAATAAGAAGAAATCCTTTATGATCACCAGAGTTGTCATCTATAGTCTTTCTCTCATCAGTGTGGCAAACACCCATTAAATGCTTCAAATGACGTTGATTAACTGAATTTAAGGGGATAAAAGAGGGAGGCAGGGAGGATGCAAAGGAAACACTGCACCTGTCTGAGCAGTGGTTTGCATCTAAAATATTTCATGTTGCCTGTGACCAATCAACATTAGCATTACAGGAAAGCCACCTACAGATAGAGACAGTTTTTATTTGCTCCTTGCAGGTTTGAAGTGGAGGTTGGCTTTTTAATTGTTTTTTCACAGTTGGATTTTCCAGTAGCAATTTTAACCACAACCCTTAGGCATTAGAAAACGATTGAATACAGGGTTGAGAAAATACATCCATTCATCTATACATTGTCAAAATATCTTGGTTTGATCCTATAAAGACAGGTAACAATATTCAAGCCTTGAAATTGTTTATGAAGTAATCAGCATTTAATTTGTTCTGTTCAGATTTTAATTATATACCATGTGCCTTCCTGAGAGGACACTACCAGTAGTATAGCTATCAGATGGAAATTAATTTGCTAGTAGATGACCACATACTTCATAAATTATATATGAAACTTTGCCTCACGGTGACTGTTGCTAAAAGACTCTTTCATCACTCTTATGTTTAAACAAACCACAATAGTTTTTAAATAAGTCTGATCAGCAGTAAGGAGATTATGATAAAGTGCCAAGAATGACTTCTAAAATAGTATTTGAGGCACATTTCATATTGATGTGTTTTGCTGCAATTTGGGTCACGTTCCTCTGCTCTTAGTTGTTAGCAGAATGATGGGCAGACCATTGCATCCACTTACAAATACAACATTGATAGCTGGATTTACATTTCTTTTTAAGACTCAGTTTTTGCAAACAAGCCTTAGATTTCAGACATAATTCTGTTATTCAAATGGGAGAAGAGTTTGATAGCTATGCTAATCACTTTTATCTGAGAAAACATAACTAATAGCTTGGTTTACATTTGCCTGCATTTATGAGCATAATTTCAGCACATAATTTTATTGCACTATAAAACATAATACTGCATTAGTCCGCTCTTAAAAAAAAAGTTACCTAAGAGTGATTTGCACTTAAACCTTCACACTACATTTAATAACAGTATCATTTTAAAATTTTGACCCTTTAAAATCAATTTTTTAAAAAAAATCTCGTATAACAATTAATCCTACAAGGCTATTTTCTGTAGAGATAATATTCAGTGAATGTATTTAAGGTAGTCATAGCCACATTGATCACAGCACTGTTTTGAGTCCGTTATTCTTATGTATAAATTGGACTGAATTAAGACAATTTTTTTTTAACATCGCATCAAAAGAATCTCTTAAAGTTCTCCATCGCTGTATACATTAACAAATTATGTGGAAGAAAAGAGGAATGATCCACACAATCGTTGTGGTTTTTTTTTTTTTTTATTCAGTGTTTTCAGCACTGGAAACTAAAAAGGAAATAATGCCTTCTATTTTAAGAGGGTCAGTTATTGCTTTCAGTGGTGCATAAACATAAAGAAAATATGCTCAAAAGAGCTCCATTTTGTAGTATTGTACTTAACATTTCCTCTTGGAATAGTCATAGCTAATAAAGATACGAGAACTGTTTTCCTGGACAGAACTATGCCAATTGACACAATATAGTGATCTTATTATTAATATTACTTTACACGTACATAGCATGTTTCCTCTCAGAATTTGAAAATATGTTTACAAATTTAACCTTACCATTCCCTTGGAGGCAAAAAAAAAGCAAGGTACAGAAATGCTAGACTCCCTGATAACCAAGAAATTATCTATGACAGAACCTGGATTTTCATGCAGCTCTCATTTTTTAGCTAGTCAAAGACCTCTTCTAAGAAAGCTCTTAAAGAGTCAAGGAATTCAAAGAGGAATGTGTGTAGTAGCCTTTTCCTTCTATGGTCAGACTGTGGCGGTCAATATGGTTAATGACATCAAGCACAAGGGCACCATTAAATCTTCCACCAATAGAAAAGGCATAATGAAAAAGCTAATGTCCAGAAGAAGGGCCCACTTACAGATACTTGCACCAAACATATCTTTTACATACATATATATACACACACCACATACATTATAAGGTATTATAGAGTGTATTTTTATTTTGTGTATATATACACACATTCCCCTTTGAATTCCTGAAAATTCCCACACGAAAGTATTCTTTTACTTCAGAAAAACTTCAGTTTTAAGTCAATGTTTCCCAATCCATATAAAAAGGAGTGACTGAATTTTTTTACATTGGGAAGGTTTGTTGACATCAGTACACACCCACTTTTGAGTTGTTGAACACCTTTTATTCACTTACCACCTCAAAGAATTAATCCTGGAAAACAGAGTATGGGAGTCACATACGTCAGCAGAAAGTCACAGAATTCCAATTCAAGATTGATGTTTCAGTGTCAATTCACATCACTGTGTGCACCGTGGTGTTGAGGGGATTACAGTGGGAAAAAAGCCAGAAATGAGAGCAGAGTATCATCCTTAAATTTTAGTTCCCTAGCTATCTTTAACTTAAGCAAGTCCTGTACCAGTTCCAAAGTCAACAAAATTGCACTTGCTCTGTGCTATGACTTGACATTGCCTCCATATGTCATTAAAAATTAGCTTTATTTCCTTGGGCATTTCATTTGATTGAAGGCTGAATTCCTTGAAAAATGGAAATGATCATTCCCTTCAGTACAACATCTTCAGTGAACAATGCTTCTCAGAGCTACTATCTTTCAGCACCATTGGCTTTTTTAAATATCCATAATTACATGTCTAAATCGGTCATTGTTAATTAAGACATTTTCAATTTTTATTACTAATGCTGGAATCCATATTTAAGGAGCAAGCCAGAAGCAACCTCACCGAGCAATTTCCACAAACATGAAAATCAAATTCTTTTAATTAATTATCACATAAATGGCTTTAAATTGAGAATATTGGTGACACCATTTAGCACTGAAACTATGGGAGCTTGGAGTGGGGGGTGGGGCAGACAGCTCTACTTTTTACATGGTGGAAATCAGTAGCTTGGAAACACAGCCTGCTGTTGTAGCGATTTGTTCAGCAAGTCTTTTAATGGTCTCACCTAACATTTCCTGGAAAAATTTATTACAAATCAAAGACTTCCAGCTTCTAGGTCTGAGTCTTAATATTGTCCTCAGTGGGCATTATCTATCTATCACTCTCGAATGGCTTTAACATATGAACTTGTAATGGGCCAACACTTTACTGAAATGAGGATCACAAGCATAATAAATTAACTTAGTGCTGACTGATAATTGGAGAGGTCAAATGTCAGTGCCCCAAATAATTACAGTTTCATACACACATTCACCTGAGAAAATAAAATCATTTTATTCTATGAATGCAAAAGATAAAGCATGAGGTTATAAAAGACTGGCAGCAAGATTACACAGGAAGTCTGTATCAGATTTGGGAGCAAAGCCTCAACTAAAGAGAAGATTCCAGAAACATTCATCTTGGGGGGGTGGGGGTGGGGAGGGTGCATTTGTCCATTTAATTTGTTTTTTTTTTTCCCAAGTTCTCCTAGATTTCATTTTTGTGTAACATTTTTATCACTTAAAATAATCAGACTCTTTAAGATAATAAAAACAGCATGTTTTCTGTCACTCTTTCTCCTAGACTCAATTTTGTAACTGTGATAAAAACTTTCAGAAACTCTGAACTTCAAAATGGATTGCTAGACTTCATTGCTAGACTTTAAATATAACAGCATGATATAATATCAACAGGATAATATCTAGCTAAGTAGCTGTTCACTTAGCAGTTAATAGTTCATTCATTTCTGTAAGAACTAGGTTCATGTCCAGATGATGATGAAGCTTCCAGTCAGAGAAAAGTGAATAGCAGCTGGAGTATAATAAGAATGTAAGAAAATTAGAGAAAAAGGAAATTGGGAAAGCCATTTTGTCCATGACGGGCCATCTAATTATTTCCTAAATGGGAAAATGCTTTTGCCTTACCTGGTTGGCCACTGTGCACATTCAGCATGAAAAATGCTTCCTGACATCTGTTCTGAATTTTCATCTTATTTCCATGTATGCTCCTTTGTCCTGTCATTTATGTCAGCCTGCAAACAACAACATGAAATGACAGGTTCTAATCACTTAAATATTGAAAATTGTCCTTTTTCTTTCTTTTTTTTTTTTAAAGAAAAGGTTTCGATAGCATACTGTTTCCTTTATCTCAGTTAAGTGTCTTCTAATTGCTGTCATGTCACAGTTCAATAACACAGAACCAAACAGAGGTTTCTAACTGAGAAAATATGGGCTGCAAGACACAAAGAGTGAAATTCAGATTTCTAGAGTGGAAATTGGGCTCATTGGAAACACTGATTACCCTCCCCTTTCCACCAGACAAAACACTCTCTAGCATGAATGCTTATTTGTGGGTCTGTCTTGCATTTCTGAAGTGCCCGTTACTATTATTACTACCACTCTTCTGGCACTGATGCAAAGAGACTACATAGCCTGAAAAGAGGCTGAAGTTGCAGGAGTACCTCAGGGTAGGTCTCATGAGTTTGATAACTCTCAAGTCTTTCTGCACTAACTCCATACTAACACAGGCCAATGCCAGCAGGCAAGACAGTGACTTCAAAAACCTCAGAGCGTCCCTGTAGGATGTAGGCGCCTGGTTTAGTTCATATCCCTGGGAGAACCTAGAGACTGAAAGAAGTTAACAAGCACACGGATTGGTCCCAGTGTTTTAAAATAGGTGGGATTCCAAATACTGGTCATTTCTGTGACAAGAAAATAAGGTTTGCAAAGTTGCCAATCAGTCTGTTTTGAAGACTCTCTTGAACCTCTCTTGTCAGATGTACCATGAAGAGAGCAAGGCTCAAATATCTAGATCATCTTCCCAGGCTCAGGCAATTAGATTTGCAGTCCATGCTAATATATAATGGAACTCAACAGCCACATTCCCATACGAAGACAAAGCTTAAATGAGCAAGCATTTTTACTGAACTGAGACTGGCATGCAGGTCAGCTTGCCGTAACGTTTCATCAAGAAACTCAAGATAAGTCCGCTGAACTTTGACTAAAGTCAGGGTTTGGTTCTGGCCTTTTTTTCCCCCGCCACAAAAAGGCTAAATAAACTTAACGTGAGACCTGGTGACTAGTACCAATTTCAGATAATCTACTTGGTTGCAAAGTAGTCAATAAAATATTTATATTGTTCTCTGATATAAGCCTATACAATATATGCTATTTGCTAATCTCACAAGTTAAATCCGCATAAGCATCTCTAGGCCTGATTTAATGAAAAGTAAGTTTCACACATAGTATATAAATTATCTTCTGCCCAGTAGCTGGCAGCATCATTATTTTACTTCCCACAAATGAAATATGGGTACCTGGAAGGTTTCTTTTTTTAATCTGCAAGAAAACCAATGTAATGTTTGTAGCTGGAATTTGCATCTAGCATAACAATAGCTGTCATTGTGCTGCTCTGCCGCACTGAGAAATATATTTGAAGCAGGCTTAGAGTTTTCCTTTCATCTTCTCCTTGCATCCTCTCCAACTGTAAGTCTTAGGCCCCAATCCTGAGGAAAGATTTGTGCTGACTGATCTCTTCACTCTCATATAAAGTCCCACAAAGGCCCGTAGAGCTTTATGTGCACGTATCTCTCAGTTTGAGTTTATTACTGAAGAAGGCCATAATGAGGGTTTTTCTCCCCTACCAGAGTTGGTCTATGTTTTCCAGTAGGTTTAGCAGTCGAACTTGCAGGTTTTCACTTACTACAACTTCAGGCTGACAGAAATTAATTTATTCTTAAATGTCAGGTCTAAAATGATTAGCACTGCAAGAAATGCCCTCTATGTCTGTTGTTGTTGTAGAGTTGGCAGGATGCATTATGGAATAGTTGCTGCTGTAGCAACAGTCCATACAAGTTTAACCAGCAACATTACATATTGGGCACAGCTGGAGGCCCCATCTGATGATCTGATCTACTGCGGTTAGATGTATATTTCTCTAAATACATGAAGACATTAAGACTCAAAGACTTGAAGGCTTTTTGGTTTGTTTCTTTTTAATACCTAGTATAGGGGATCCTTTGGCAAGAGTTTGTGCAGCCAAAAGTGGTGATGCAGAAAGACATATGATCAGAAAGCAAAGTAGGAAGGTCGACTCATGAGCTGATTTCCAAGAGCAGCTAAGGAGTGTCAAAATGTGTTCATTTCAAAACTAGGTAGGCTTTACATAAACTGCCTGAACTGCTTAGCTTGTAGTAAAATCCACTGCAATTTCTGATTATTAAAAGACAGAATGCTTATTTAACTTCATATTGTTTCAACATTTATTGCTAAAGTAATAAAGCAAAGCATAGCTTTGACCCAGTTCTAAATGAAAATTAACATCTCCATTTTTTTGTTTGATCCAAAGCCTACTGAATTCAGGAGGTGATTTTTCACAAACCTGAGTTTTGGATCAGGCCCTGTAAGATGAAATTTTCTTCTTTTTCTTCTTCACTATATCATATTTTTTGAACGATCTTTTAGTGGTTCCTTCAGGAAGAAGACATTTCTCAGCAGAGGAAAGGACAAGGGAAACAGTTTCATTAGCTGCAAAATCAACCTAAGTCTTTGATGCAGGCTTCACTTTTGTCACGAATTTTACACATTTATAGAGTACCGTCCCCAGAGAACAAAAATAAAAGGTGTCTAAGTTGCTGCTGAGTTAGGGCCTTAGTCATAAAAATAATACTGTGAAAAATTCAGTCTGTAGGTAACAATGAAAAGTTAATACAAATGGTCATTGACTTCATTATAGAACTCTTTGGCAACAACTTTTCCAGACTCATGTTAAGCCTTGAGAGAGAAACATTTCAGCACAGAACCACTTAATCATTTATATGAATGAAAATGAGTGCAAACAGAATGCTGAGATGGCTTTAAGATCACCTCTTTTTTCTTGCACGGAATACCCACTATAATTACATTTTGCTTGTCAGTTCATAAATTTTGCTTATTACAAAACGGGCATTATTGATTGCTTTTTAAAAGTACTAAAACTAAGCTAAGAGCAGTAGATCTCTCAGCAAATTCAAAACATACTATCTTCCAAACTAATCACTGGCAAAGAGACTGTGGAAAAACTATCCCAGTTTATTGTAAGCCTAATGCAAAAAATTGAAGTTACCATGAGTTTTAGGTTAGTAACTTGGCTTTGAGTTTAGCATGTTTTAAGCCACAATGAAAAAAAAGATAAACTTATTTGGCAAAGCCAGACACTTTTAAAGCCAACATCCTGTAATTGTTTCCTCATTTGGCCTGGCAGCTTAAACAACAAGAAAAAGAAAAAAGAAAAGAGAAAAAAGAATAAAGGAAAAGGAAATAAGAAAAAAGGAAAAAAAGAAGATACAGGGAAAGGAGAGGGGAAAGAAAATAGAAAAATAGCAAAACATTTTGAGAAAGAAATGGAGGGGAACAAAGAAATCAAGGTATTTGTCTCATTTGTAGTAAATAAATATATAAATGACTTATTTGCTCCTTCTGTTCCCCTCTTAGGTAGCATTCAACAAAAGGAAACTTGCCAGTCTTTTGGGAAAAAGTCTGAATTTAAAATTTTCTTGGTTTGAATTAGTGCAAACAATGGATATTCTACTAACACAGTTGACACTAGCAATGCAGAAGAGCCAAAGTGATAGCAGGCAGCATAAGAGGACTTGGCCTCTTTGAGATCAGTTGATTAAACATCTCCAAGTGAGATTAATACACACTGGGAATATCCTTATTTAGAACCAGTAAGAAATAAAAGCGATCAGAAGGGATTTAGAGCTGCCATTCTCATTAAAATGAGGTTAGAGGCTGACAGCTACAAATAGCTATAGGAGAGGGAGGGGAAATCATACAAAGAAGAAATTAACAGTGTTTGCTATTGGATTAAATCTAAACAATTTCTGA
This sequence comes from Calonectris borealis, assembly GCF_964195595.1. Taxonomy (NCBI): domain Eukaryota; kingdom Metazoa; phylum Chordata; class Aves; order Procellariiformes; family Procellariidae; genus Calonectris; species Calonectris borealis. The sequence goes on along the minus strand of NC_134325.1, from coordinate 6,955,543 downwards.
GCATACTCTAACTTTTACTTCTACTGCTGTATTGTTGCCAGTCCTGAACTAATACTGAAAAAAGCCCAAGAGGTAGCTACTGATCTGGCTGGGAAACAATGTCCTATTCAAAGTTAGTATCTGTTCTAAATATCAAGCAACAAAATTAAATGTCCTCTGTAAAGAGGGGGGAAAAAGAGAACATTTATGTCAATGTCAAGCCGGGAAAGCAATTTTGTATTAACCTAAGAAGTTAACAAAATAAAAATACATAAAAGTATTTTTAAAGTGGAAATAATTTAAGAACCTTCTAAATATCTTAACAGTCCACTTGGCTACACTTGGATTTAGGAAGCAATATTTTACATGTAGCAGTAGAATTTTTTACAGCTTTAAATCCAAAGACAGGGCTGTACTCCATCAAGAAATGACAACAGCAAACTTAATGCCACTGTGAAAGTACCAAATGAAATTTAGCAATATTCAGAAAATGGCCAGATAAGGCTGTGACTCAACAGGTATGATGAGGGCAGCTGTGTTCAGAACAGTTGCATTCATGAAGCCATTGCCACATAGGCCCGGTGTCAGCTGACTGACAGCTGGAAAAGCCTTTGGTCACCAAGCTGTTAGAGACACCAGGGCAAATTCTATGCAATTATCTGTGAAACCTATTACGAGAGCAAAATGTATGCAAAATGCCTTTGCGGCATCAATCAGGGGAAGGAAGGAAAAAGAATAAAAAAAGGAAGACTTGGGCTCACACTACTATCCTTTGCGCTGTTCTGGTGATCTAAAGACACTACCAAGCTACCGTTATGACGCAACAGATGACTGTGTAATAAAGGTAAATGATCTGCTGATATACCAGAATCAGAAATAAACTCTCCGTATTTTCCACGTTAGCAATTCAAGAACAGAAAATTACTAATATGTAGCCTAATATGAATTCTGATTTTCTCAGGATACACCATGAACTATGCATCCGGACTGAGAACAAAGACTGCCCTAGAAATAAACAGCAGGAACGTGTTGGGAGGCAGGTCCAGGCCTGCTTCTTTGTGGATTGTGTGCCTGAATTTCCTTTCCCTGGCAACTAAGGCACAGGGGACGGGAACTCACCTGTGCCCAGAAAGCTCAAGAGTCCAGAGATCTGCCCCGTCCTTTGCTTCTGACTCAGCATCTGCCCTCAAGGGGACCAGGGTGGTAGAATGGGAGAAGAAATCAGTCTTCCCAGCTACTCAGTTTTGTCCCATGTGAAAACCCTTCATCCACAGAGTGACAGCCAAAGCAAACTGCAAATTTAACTAGCTTTTTATGTACTTTGGGGCATCAAACTAGAGCAAAGAGTTGACAGACCGTGGGAATATCTGCCGAGTTGCCTCTTGACAAAGTACATGGGCCAGAGTCATTGATAAGCTGTTGCTGCACGTAGCTGGAAAGCAGCCTGCTCTTTGGCCAATGTTCTGGTCAGAGGATACATTAGGTAAGATTGTCGCCCAAACTGGTAGTTCTAACTTTCATACAAATTGATATTTTCCATTATTTCACATGGTGTCTACCTGTCTCACAATTATGATATACAATCACATCTTCTATAAGAGTTCTCCATCTTGCACCATATCAAATACTAATTCCAATAAGATTAGCTCTACCACTGTTGGTGTTTTTTAGTCTGGGAAATCAGTTAAATCACCAAAGAAAGATGGAAGATTAGCCTGTTGCCATCCCATTTTCTATTAATATTGTTAACTAACCTTTCCTTAAAAATTTGTGCATACTAGCATAGCAGGCTTAGAGGTCTATACATGCTCCAAAGACTTTCATCAACATCTTAAATCTTGTGTTTGTTATTCTCCAGCCATCTGGTGCCATTCACAGGTGTATTAAAAGCCCTTGAAACAATATCTGCAGCTTTGTTCAGTGTTCTACACTGAAGAATACCTAGCTCCCCCAGTCTAAGCATATTCAGCTCTTCCAATTTTAGTTCCACCTTGGTTAAGTTAATTTCCATACTATTATTCCCTAGTAATTTTGCTTTTATCTCTGTATTAAATAGCTTCCTTCTAATTGTTATCACGCCCAACTTGATAAATCCTGTTCTAAACAGGATATGATACTAGATTACATTATTGTAGGAATTTCTGATAATTTTGCAGCCATTAATTACATTCTACAAAATATTATCTAAAAGAATTTTGTAAGCTACCAGAAGAGACGTGAAAGTTTTGCTGCAGACAATGAGAAAAACACCACAAGACCTTTCATCGTCTTGAGCATCACCTGCCAACAGAACAAGTTCCTCCGTTATTCAGACAAGCGAAGCTTAGACTGCCAATACCACAAGGAACTACACCATCCAGCAAATGTGTCTTAACTGCAGTAGTTCTCTGGTTATGTTCTGCATAACGCATCTACGTATCAGACATCTTCATCTGCCTACAGCTATCGTATCACATAATTGTGCTCAAGTCAGTACATTCTGGGAGACTCTAGGCAACATATATTCATAATGTTCTTAGTTGCTTAGAATATAGCAGAGGGGTGTGGTTTTTTACTTGAGGACAGTACAGGATTATTTAGTTGTATACAGAGATGAATCTTGTTACAGCTTCATTGTTACTAGCTTGGTTAAAATAGAGTATATTCATACAGTTAAATACTTAACGTGAAGTCAGCACATTAATTCTGTGGTGTACATAGGATGTTATGCCATTCCCAAATTATATTATTAACAAAGATCCTCTGTTCTCTGACTGTGTTGAAAACCCAAAACACTTTGAATGTCAACCACAACCTTTCACAAAACTTTTCCAACACACATTTATGAGGTTTTATATGGTATTTTGTGTTTCAATAGAGAGGGTTAGTAGAATCAGCTATGCTACATTTAATTACAAAGCTGATAATCTCAGAGGACTAGTCTGTGCAAAAGTTTATCTCATAAGTAAATCCCACAAAGTGTATCAAGGAAAGAAATACCAGGTCACACTAATACATTTAGTAACTTTGACTAAAAAAAGTACAAATACTTGATGATAAAAAAACCCTGAAAGCTAGAAAATAACTCCTTTCACAAAAGGAAAGATCCACCTCCTCCATTTTGAGGATCTTCTTGATTACGAAGCTTGTTCTTAACCGAGAAGATAGCGCACTAGATGAAAATCTAGGCATTGGCCTCTGGATAAGCAGAACGAAACGTGGGAATTTGTTAAGTCTGTGGGTTTTTATCACTGAACTTTGAAGTCAGAAGTCAAAGATGGAAATCCTGTTCTTCAAAAAGGTAGAGTATGGACAAGAAAAAACAATAGTAAATACCATACCAGAAAGAGAGTGTGAGGTCATCAAGCTGTCTGAGAAGGCTTGTAGGATTTCCCATGGACAGGATTTAATGCCAAGACTTAATGCAGTTTGTAAAAAATCTATGGTAACCCAAGCAGAACTAAAAATTCAGTAAATAAACTGATGAGAAAGGGATTCGGCTTCACAGTAATGGCAACTCTATTGCCCTGCCAGTAAAATAGAAATAAAAATATCTTACAGGAAAAAAGAAAAATCTTACCAGAGTGTGTATTTTGACAGTTTGCTACGATACTTTAAAGCAGTCAGGCTATTCTGCTGGGAGATGGTGTCCTGTTGAAAAGGAATCGCAAATGTTCCACTACGATAAAAATCTCTAAACTTTCTGGGAAGATACTGGTTTTGCTATTTCAGGGGGTGTTGAACAGAATTCCCATAAACTGGAGTGGAATAAATAAGATCTGGTGTAATTCATGGTTCCAGAATAGGCTCTGCTTGGAACAGAATACAGGGATAACAGGGCTCAGTTCTCGGGCTGGTGAAAGGCTGTTCCGGTTGACAGATTATGTGAACAGCTTCTGTGCTGGGAGTCTGGCAAAAGGCTTTAGGGAAACTGTCTCTTTGCTTTCATTCATATTTTTTATATATACACACAGAGAACGCTGCATGAATTAGCCTTTAATTTTCTGTCACAATCATGGTCATCACACTATGTATGTGAGCAGTCATGGCTAAGAAGGGATATTTCAGATCTTATTTAATAGTCTCCATTCTTATATTCTGGCAAGGAGATCTGAGGAACATGACCTTACAATGTTAAGCAGTGTTCCCTCTCATACAGCAGATACTGCTTCCAGTGCAAATACATGTGCTTACAAGTTTAATGTTAGCTGTCAGTAGGTACTCAAGCATGAAAAGTTAACATTTGCTTTCTATCAAGATTCACGTGACCAGTGCTCAGTGGCTTGAGTGTTGGAGAAAAGCGAGCACAGAAGGTCCTTGACACCGAAGCAATAAAGCTTTTAAATTTAAAATAAAGCTTTACAGATGTTTTGGCATCTCCCCAATACAATTTAAAGAAAATAACAACAAAACCAAGCAAATAGGCAGGTAGTTAACTAATTAGAAATGTTTTTCAGTTGCACCTAAGTTCAAAGTTTACTCATCCGATAGTTGACTGAAAGCCAGAAATAGCTGATGCTGTATACTGCGATACTGAGGACATTGCTCAGTAGCAGCCCCCCTAGAAAGTCCAGAACAATCCAAGGCTGATTCTATATTTGTTTATAACAGCAGAATTTTAGGAGTATATAAAAACAACTGGGTGATCCAACAGATGGGTGATCCAACGTGGATTCAAAAGTTTCCTTCCATCATTTACAAATACAAGCAATGTCAGATCCAATCTAACATTTAAGCCACAGAAACCTGAAATAAATCCCCACGTTGAACCAGCTTTCCTTTTCAATTGAATAGAAATTTTTTATATTGCATACTATTGAAAAAAGTTTTAACTTCTCAAACTGAATGTAAGAAGTTTTCAAAGTTCCAAAATGTTAAAAATTCAAAAAGGCATTCCAGCTTAGACTGGCAGCCAAACGTAAAATGCAGGACTGTGAGCTGACTACAAGTACTCAGCTGGAAGCCTGAGAACTTACAGTGAATAGAACAATATATAAACATAAGCTCAGTAGCGATCAAAAAAGGAAATGAAAGGTTAGGAATGTTGGAGCTGAAAGGGTAGTGGTCAATACTTCAAAGACTAATGGCAGCTGGTTACAAGGAACATTCCTCAGGGGCTACTACTTGGGCAATATTGTTTAGAATCTTCATCAGTGACTAACTCTAAAACAGAGCACACCCTCACCAGTTTCACAGATGACACCACACTGTGGGGAGCAGTTGATATGCTGGAAGGCAGGGCTGCCATTCAGGGACACCTCAAAAAGCTCAAGGAATGGGCCACCATGAGCCTCATGACATTGAAAGACACTGCAAATTCTGGAAGAAATACCCCATGCAAAAACACAGGCTGGGAACCATTTGACTAGACATCAACTCTACAGAAAGGGAATTGGGGGTCAACTTTAAATGAGTTCCTGTGGCAAAAGGATGAGATGCAATAGTTACAATTTGCAATAATGGAAATTAATGTTAGATATAAAGAAAAAAAAAAATGTGAAGTGGTTGCATTTAAACACTGGAACAGGCATCCAGAGAGCCTGTGGAATCTCCGTCTCAGGAAATTTTCACAACTCAGCTGGATAAGGCCCTGAACAGCCTGACCTAACTTTGAAGTTAGCCCAGCCTTGAGCAGGAGGTTGGATTGGATGACTCCAGATGTCCCTTCCAACCTAAGTTTTTCTGCAATTATATGAACTAGCAGGAAAAGA